>NC_073744.1:47056402-47357652 GCF_029784135.1 Toxorhynchites rutilus septentrionalis
CGTCCTACTGAGGGGGTTCAGTGCCAGACAAAACCAAAGCGGGCTGAAAGAGTCGCCTTGGAATATCCCCCTCTTTATCTGCAGCGTTCTAGACTGCAACACATTTTCCCCATCACTGAGGTGCAGAGACGTACTCCACTGCCTCATCGCATGCTGCAGGAACCTAACGACGACGGGATCAATTTTGTAGAGCTCCAATACCCGGACGAGAAACGAGTGAGGTATGGAGTCATAAGCCTTCCTGTAATCGATGTAGGCCATACTTAGGTTCCGCTGGTTATATACCGCCTGGCCGACTATGGCTGCGTCGATGATGGCCTGGTCTTTGCAGCCATGCGTATTTTTCCTGCATCCTTTCTGCTCTTCTGCGATGATGTGATGCTGTTCGCAGTGAGCAGAAACTTTGGCGGTAATTATGCTGCTCAGTATTTTGTACAGACTCGATAGGCACGTTATCGGTCTGTACTTTGATGGGTTCAATGTGTTGCTGTCTTTCGGGAGGAGGAAGGTGACGCCACGGGTGGCGAATTCAGGAAGGTTGTGTGGGTCACGTAGCACCTTGTTGAAGCACTCAGCTATCTTTGGATGTGCGACGGTCAGCTTCTTGTGCCAAAAGTTCTGGACACCATCGGGGCCCGGTGCTGCCCAGTTCCTCAGGTACCGCGAGGCTTCGCGGACATCGTTCTCTCCGACGATGATAGCTGGCATCTCTCCAATTTCACCACAACTCTCCTCCTCCCGTCTTAACCACATTTGCCCGTCGCGATGTTCTACTGGGGTCTCCCAAATACCAGCCCAGAAGTTCGTCACATCGCTGATATCTGGCAAACCTTCGCGGTAGTCGGGCTTCTCGTCGCTAATGTGGTCGTAGAACGCTTTTTCGTTATCTCTGAACATCCGATTTTGTTCCTGGCGCTTTGCAGAGTCAGAGTAACGTTTCAGCCGTTTAGTTAGGACGCTCAATTGCTGTACCAGTGTGTCGAGTTTTTCCGTCAGCTGGTGAGCTCCCAGCTGGCGAAGTTCAGTAGGCCGCACGATCACAGCAACTTGGCGACATAATTTCGCCGATCTGCTGCCTCTTTTGTACGCCATCAGTCTTCCAATTGCGGCGCGCTTGTTTAGGATCCGTTGCTCCAATCTCCTTCGCCATGGAGGCTCACGCCTTTCACGGAGATGTTGGAGCAGTCCGCCTCTTGGCCTAATACGGTATCCTAAACTTTTGGCGGTCGCCACAGCAGCACAGTAAACTTTCAGTTGCAGCTCCTCCATGTTCTCAGCATCAACCAAGTGCAGCGGAAGAACGTGCTCGTTCATGAGCTTTACTGCACTTGTCAGCCTGCGGGAATGCTGCAACTTCGGGATCCTGGGGCGCGACAAAGGGTCCGTGTCGCGGAACTGTGAGATCGCCTCGTCGTAATGGAAGACCAGATCGCGTAGTAGTTGTTGATCTGGCTGTGGATCTTCCGGCTCAGGGGGTTGTTGTACTGTGGCCTCCACTGGTGCTGATTCGCGTGCCCCACTCGCGAATGAATTGCTCAGCCGTACTGAACTTCGTCTCGACACATCGCTTGCTCTGCTTGTTCTGGAGCTTAGTTCTCTCTGCACCTGCTGCTTGATCTCGTCGACTTGCGTTTGGGAGAGCATATTGTTGCGTACAATCGCTCTACGCCTCGCGTTCATCGCGTTTTGGTCAAGCCTCCCGACGAACTCTGGATACGCTTCCTCGAACATTGCGAGTATTCGAGGGCGACCGCTCATGGAGCCAAGACCAGGTGTGTGTTTCCAGTTCACGCCCGATCTAAAAATGTCGTCATATGATCTTCGTGGAGGCGTGAGATAGGAACATTTGAGACCAACAGGTAGGCTCCTACCCTAGTGTTGATCCCCATTTGAGAACCTAATTTTTTTTTTTTTTTTTATCCAAAATATATATTTTATTAAGGCTCATATGGCGTCAGCCTAACGGGGCCGGGAGTTCAATATTTTGACAATGTTTGCTTAGACTATGTTAGTAATATGTAACCGATTACTCGCGGTTGACTCGAGGTTAGTATTACAAGTGTTCTCATAATTGGTATGTCGCAGTCTTCGATGCTCTGTACGTGTGCCCGACACGGGATACTTCCTATTGGGATTTTACATTTTGATTATTTTGAAAATTGTGCAATATCCGATAGAAGACGTGGACTACGTAAATTACTTTTTGTGGGCTTTTCAATCAAATTTTTGAGTTTCATTGGCAGACAGTTGCCAATTTGGATGGGAACGGGAACTTCATTCGTACTCAGAGGGATCATGTGTTTCCCACTGCTACCAGTCGGAATTCATGCAACAAGTAGGGAAACTGTGGAGGTCATCTATATATTCATGGAGAACAGAATAACTGACAGGATTCTTCTTTTTTAACAGCTTTTTTTACACGTGGCGAACTCTTGACGACAAAAAACGGCGTTTTGAGTTTACGCTTTGAGTTTGAGTTGAGTAGATTATACGAGGGTATGCTGATAAGTAATGCACAAATAGGAAAATAAGGTAAAATAGAAATTGGAACTTTTTTTTTTCAATCGTTTATTTTCAAAGGCTCAGTTACATAAGTTTGAAGAAGCCAAACTCCTAACTGTATTTAGAAGGGTGACATTTTTCTTCAGGAAAGGGATTTGACGATATTATGACAATGTTTTTTTTTTATCTGTATTATAGTGACTTTCAACTCATTTGGCTGGTTCGTCACTTTTACTTTCATTTTTGGAAGAATGTCGGGAGTGAGAACTCGTGACCTATAGCGTGAGAGGAATGGATGTTACCACTACGCCAGATCGCCTCCTTTATGACAATGTTGATGATCACACTCAATTCTTAAACCTATTCTTATATCTATTATGTATTAGGCTGTCAAAAAAGTCCTGCGGTATTTCCGCGAGGTGTCGTTGTAAGCGCGTAGTTCTAGTATTCTAGTATTCATTGTATCGAGTCATGCTTTAGCTTGTTGGAAAGGTATAATATAGTCCTTGACAGTGTTTTGTTTGGTTAAGTCGTTCGTGAGTTATAGTGTCGCAAATATGGAGCAAAATAAAGAGAAAATCCGACATATTTTACAGTACTACTATGACAAAGGCAAAAATGCATCTCAAGCTGCCAATAAAATTTGTGCAGTTTATGGACCCGATACAGTTTCCATTTCCACCGCACAACGATGGTTTCAACGTTTTCGTTCTGGTGTAGAGGTCGTCGAAGATGCGCCTCGCTCCGGAAGGCCTGTCGTCGAAAATTGCGACAAAATCGCTGAATTAGCCGAGAAAGACCGG
The DNA here is from genome assembly GCF_029784135.1 of Toxorhynchites rutilus septentrionalis. NCBI lineage: Eukaryota > Metazoa > Arthropoda > Insecta > Diptera > Culicidae > Toxorhynchites > Toxorhynchites rutilus. The sequence continues at coordinate 47,059,708 of NC_073744.1, forward strand.
CATAGTAGCAGCCGTAGCATCGGCCAAGAGCTGGGGATAAGTCATCAAACCGTTATTAACCATTTGAAGAAGCTTGGATTCACAAAGAAGCTCGATGTATGGGTGCCACACACGTTGACGCAAAAAAACATCTTTGACCGTATCGACGCATGTGAATCGCTGCTGAATCGCAACTAAATCGACCCGTTTCTGAAGCGGATGGTGACTGGCGATGAAAAGTGGGTCACTTACGACAACGTGAAGCGCAAACGGTCGTGCTGAAGCGACTCAGACGGTGACCAAGCCCTCATTAACGGCCAGGAAAGTTCTGCTGTGTGTTTGGTGGGATTGTCAAGGAATAATCTATTATGAGCTGTTTCCCTATGGCCAAACGCTCAATTCGGACCTGTACTGCCAACAACTGGACCGCTTGAAGGTAGCACTCATGAAGAAGAGGCCATCTTTGATAAACAGAGGCCGCATGGTCTTCCATCAGGACAACGCCAGGCCACACACTTCTTTGGTGACGCGCCAGAAGCTCCGGGAGTTCAGATGGGAGGTTCTTTTGCATCCGCCGTATAGTCCGGACCTTGCACCAAGTGACTACCACCTGTTTCTGTCCATGGCGAACGAGCTAGGTAGTCAGAAGTTAGCCACAAAAGAGGCCTGTGAAAATTGGCTATCCGAGTTTTTTGCCAATAAGGAAGCGAGCTTCTATAACAGGGGTATTATGAAGTTGACATCTCGTTGGGAACAAGTCATCGAACAAAACGGCGCATATTTGACTTGAAACAGATGATTGTAACTAATTTTATGAACAAATGAAAATTTTAAAAAATACCGCAGGACTTTTTGACAGCCTAATATTTACATTTCACTTTATTCTAATGTTAGTAAGAAGGGGTCCGATTTCTCGTGAAGGAAAAAGAAAAGGAGAATATAAGGATATTAGGACAATCATACACAGAGATCGATAACTTTTATGAAAACATATATTTGGGACATGTAATCAAGGTCTAACCGAGTCAACACATCTTTCACCGGCACATTGGGCTGCCTTCCTCTGACCCGAAGAGAGTTTTCTAAATTAGCACTGGCGACAAGATACACCTTGCATGACCAAACAACGTGTTCGATGTTGTGGTAACCTTGGCCACAAACACAGAGATTGTTGCCGACAAGATTAATACGAAAGAGTGGCACATCTAACGAACCGTGATTGGACATGAGCCGAGAGAAGGTACGAATAATGTCCCGACTCAAATCCAGACTTTTCAACCACGGTTTGAGATTAACCTTAGGGATAATCGAGTTCGATTCGTTCCATTTGCGTTGCCAGTTAGCGATGGTATTTTTACGGACTAAAGAATAAAATTCATTTAAGGCGATTTGACGCTGATAAACGCCGCCTTCAATCGCAGCTACCTTTGCTAATGGTTCAGACCACTTAGGCATACGCCGTAAACATGATTTGAATTGACTAGAAAATGAATTGACGAGCGTTGAGAGCGAGGATGACTGATGAACTATTCAAGTTAATGATTATTCTAATTGCCTCTTCATTCAACTGACTGCAATCCATATTCTACTTCCTCCTGACACGAATCTCTTCACCCGTGTACACAATCTTATTTTTACATCCATATAAAGTGAAACGAAAACTTGATTTCTGATGCAAAAAAGTCGTAACACCATTAATGGACGATTTATTGGTTACCCACCGTGAACACAAATCAACGAACTTAGACAGTTATCAGGTATGCTATAAAGGTCCTCGCGTTAATATTAGTAAATAGCGTAAAAAATTTAACTCGGTGACTAAGTTAACTGCCGATTTCCCTCCTAAACTTTTTCGAACAAAATACATACATAAAAACAGGTTTATATAAAAAAAAATCACAAATTTCTCAATGGTTCTGAACACAACACAATGTAGCTCACCTTTAATATATTTCAAACCACGTTAAAAACAAACATCGACACATGCATACGTGTCCATCGTTGGAACGAACTCCGATCGACAGCAATCTGGAATTCTATGGATTTTCTGCTTCATGGACAGATCAAAATGCACAGAGGAATTGATGCAGTCAGGAAAACAAACACAAACACAAAACATACAAAGAATGAACAACCTGCATGGAGATGAACTCAAGAATCCAGAGTGAAATTTAGCTCGATCAGCTGCTCAAAATTTCCAATCACCAATGGCTTCATAACCCTACACCGGATGAGGAACCGAAGCGATAATAAATTGAAGCGATCTTTTAGTGGGAGTAGGCCTGCCAAAACCTCGAGACTCATGGTATGCGTTGAGGGCATACATCCCAACGCAATACGGAGACAAAGATACTGAATTCGCTCGAGTTTAATGAGATGTGTTTTGGCAGCTGATTGAAAACAGAAACTGCCATACTCCATCACTGAGAGAATAGTTGTACGATACAACATTATAAGATCTTCTGGATGGGCTCTCCACCAGGTGTCGGTAACTGTACGGAGAAAGTTTATTCTTTATTGACATTTTTTACTCAGATAATATGGGTTCCCCAAGTTCATTTGGGGTCGAACCATACCCCAATATACTTGAATGACATAGCACGAGTGATCGGTAAGTTGAAGCTTTGGTTTTGCGGGTTTGTGCTTCCTAAAAAAGACGACCATCGCTGTTTTTTCTGTGGAGAACCCAATCCCTAAACCAATAGCCCAGGTCGAAAAATTGTTCAAATAATCTTGTAAAGATTTCATTTGTTTCAAACCATCGATCAAGACGAAACAAGATCATTTTCTCCAACAATTTCCGTATACAAGACAGTATTGCTATGGGGCGGTACGAATTGAAGTCGGACGCGGATTTTTTTTGAATAACTATAACTCGTACTTTTCTCCAATCATCCGGAACAATATTATGGTTCAGAAACTGATTAAATAAATTTAACAAGCGATGTTTCGCCACATCAGGGAGGTTTTTCAGCAAATTGAACTTAGTTTTATCCGATCCCGTAGCAGAATTGTTACAAGGGAGGAGAGCAAGAGAGAATTGTACCATCGAAAACTCGGAATCGAGGTCGCACCTATCTCGTGGTACAGGGTAAATGATCTTGGTTTGTCCAGTCGAAAATATAATCATGGTTTGCCCACTTTTTTGAATGCTCTAATTCAGCGCTCCTGTGTCAAATAAGGCCTTCGAATGTTTCGAAACATATAAATGAAATTGCCTTTTACATGATTTATAGTAGTTTGATAGTATATTATATAGCGCTGCAGTTTGTTTATGTTTGTTTATGGTGTGCTTCGCGCATAGCAGAAGTATGGTTTTTCTGTGTTGATTGTGTTGAGGTGAACACTTCTAAAATGCCCAAGAAAAGGCAATATTCTGAAGAAAGGCTAAATTATGAAGGAATCAATATGATGACAGTAAACTCAAGCAATGATAAGTGCAACATCTAATTGTGAATTCGAATGTTTTCATTCAAAAATGGAGATTTCTAAAACCGGACAAACCATGATCATTTTTTTGGGCAAACCATGATCAGAGGTGGTCAAACCATGATCATAATTCTTCTTTAAGGAAAATCGTTAAAAAACATACAAATTTGAATAATTTCAACACCTTATGGTAGTATTAGCAACTAGAGACTTGGGGCTTTTCAACAAACCCAAACTTGTGTGTGATTATGTGTGATTTTCATGAAGAAAAATCGATTTGCATTTACTAGTTGCGTAAAAACACCCCAAATTGGACAAACCAAGATCATTTACCCTACCTCGAACCTCGAAATTTTTTGGACGAGAACAGAGTCAGGACAAACCTTCCGTGCAAATTTCAAAATCCTTCGATGAAGATCGATTTCTCATGTTTCAAGCCGCTTTCAAGGCATTTCCAAGGGGGGAAGGAAATTTGGAAAATCGATTTTTTTTCGATGCCAAATGATTTGAAAATGCATGAAACGTCGAGATCTGGTGGCATCTCGAAAAAAATTTTTGGCCGAAAATCGAGCCTTTGGGACTTAGCCTGAGAGGCAATGAAGATATGGAAAAAAAAATTATCGAATTTAAAGAACCGACCATGTACATTTTGTTTATTGGTCCAAAAAAATGATCTGTGCTCAATCGCACATGATTTAGAGGTGCCTCAAAGCACTCAAAGTTTTGATTTTTTGGCCACTCGGGAGTCTCAAAAAGTCGATTTTCGGCCACAAATTTTTTTTCGTGATAACGCCACACCCCCCTTGGGAGATTTTCGAGGATAAAAAAAAAACTTTGAGCGCTTTGAAGCACCCTTAAATCATGTCCGATCGAGCTGAAACTTTGCACAGATAATTTTTTGGGCCAATAAACAAAATGTACATGGTCGGTTTTTGAAATTCGATGATGAATTTTTCCCTTACATCCATTGCCACCCAGAGTGACCCCTCTATATATAAATCAAAGACGAAGTCCTACGTCAAAAAATATATATCAATTGATCCGATAATGCATTCTACTACCCTACCCTACCCCTTCAGATAGAATTAGAAGCCACGTGCCACAGAGATACAACAATCGCGGAGGATTATCGTTATATTCTACTCAGCCGAGTCGAGCCAGGCAAACCCGTGATGATGCCATTATGCCGATTAATCAATCACTGCAGGGCCACTGCTTCCTCTTTTTCGATTCTTTTATGCACTTCACTTCACCGCGAAACTCACTAAAGAAAAAGAAAACAACTCAAAGGGGATAAAGAAAAACTTCGAAACAATGCTCGTAACGGAGAAGCAAAAACCACATCCAGGAATTAACGAGGAATGTTGCTGTTGTTGTATTGAATTCTAGATTTTTAAAACTTCTTCAGTTCATTCGACTCTATCAATAGTTTGCTTGCAAGTCATATAACTCGTAGACATTTTATCTCTCGAATGAAGTGATAATCATATCATTTCGTTCAGTCGACAAAGAGGTATTGAGTCTCAAAACCTTGTGCCTCTAACGGAACGCACTCGTGTTTGAATTCCCCCAAATAATATTCATTCATCCATACATTGAAAATTGATTCTGATGCAACTTCAAAGACATGATCACTAAACCAACGAAAGTCCTTCGTCAACCTTGCGGTATTACCACAGATATAACCCATATTCGTTTTTATATTGCATAAAATAATAGGGAAATCGGCATTGCAAATATATGCAAATCGGGGGCATTTTTATATTGCAAGTAAGGTGAGTGATACGATTAATCCTAGCAAATAAAATTTAAATTTGGGCCTGTAATGTTGCTTGCTTCGTGAAATTTAATATCAATGACCGATCATGCATTGTAAAACATTTAGCACAAGTGTAAGTGTAAAATTGTATATGACAACGATTGTGTTTAAAAATGACTTGGAATATGAAACGATTCATTTCAATTACTCGAGAACAGAACGTCCGGTTTAAGCTGTCTGCTTTTTTGTTGTGTTCATTTTCACCCAAGAAAAGTGGTTCATGTGGTGAAAAAAAAAGAAAAAAAGAAAAAAAAGAAAAGTTGGAAAAGTGAAGGAATATTCGAAAAAGAGATTTCCCATATGCTCTACATATCGTATTAGGTGCTGTTAGTCCAATTGAAATTTGCATTGAGGCATATAACATCGAGTTCCGTTGGGTTTGAAGCGAAACTGGAAATGGGTTGAATAAACAGTCAGACAGTAAAAATTATAAAAAAAATACGTTTTCCATTTCAAATATGTTTTCTCTATAATAAAGTAACATATTTTTTTGTGGTAAGCAAATTTGATGATTGTGTTCGATAATGATAATTACATTACATTTCATTGGTGAGTTTTTTTTCTTTATTTCTTTCATACAGAACACAGGAGCCATCTCGTTCAGGGCCACAGAGGGCGGCTTTCAACATATCTCATTCCACTTCGGCATCTTCTATCTTGATACGCACCATCCAACGACTAATCACCATTCTTCTGTCAACATCACTCGGTTGTAAACACTGGTGGAGTGAACAAACAATACCCAACAACCAAACAAAACGGGCTTTCTTAGGGCCACTAAATCATTATCAAAGAGTTTAACGATGTAATTCTTCAAACATATCCAAAATCAGCATGCAACAGCTAACCTAACGGAATCCTATGTCAACTATGCGGTCGTGTCTCGGACACAACCAAACTGTGACTTTTCTTACGTTTTAGCAATTCCATATGAAATCGTCCTAAAAATGCAAATTTTAAAAACTTGTATTTTTGATTCCAATGAAAGTGTGTATTCCGTTTGGGTTGGAGGAAATATGAGTTTTCCACAGCAATTGGGAATTTTTTGACTCAAGCGTAACTTTTGAAAAGGGCGTATCGATTTGAGTAAGAGAAATCTTTGATAATTTATATCTCAAAAACTGTGAGTCGTACTGAAATAGTGCCTTAGAAAGAGTTATAGAGTATTGATGGTTGAATATGAAAAAAAATGTACACTGAGAAAAAAAATTAGTACTCTTTTTTTAATTTACAAAATAAAAATTCAATTTGCAATATCCAAAATACATATTTTTAAATTTTTTTAAAATTTTTTCATACAAAATAGAAGTCATGTAGAAAATACAAAAAATGGGCCCAAGATGGTAAAACTATTTTGACGAACTTTGTGGAACATCGAATTCTTAGGAATTTTCGAAACTTCGAATTTTTGTATGTTAACAATCATTTTAGCCACAAATTATGAATCCTGATGTGATTTAAAACAAAAAAGGTTATTATCAATCTCCTTCCAAATGCAACCATTCTCGAGATATTTAAAAAAATATTTCTATTTTATTGTTTTTTTTATAGTAAATATTCCCTTTTAATATGTTTGTCGTGTTATACCGTCATGTTCATGAAATTTTATGAATTTGCTTATAATTTCCAACAACTTTTCCAAATACATCATTATGGTTCATTTTTTGACTCAAGTGTAACTTTTGAAAAGATAGTATCGATTTTAGTAGGAGAAATCTTCGATAATTTATGTCTCAAAAAATATGAGTCGTGCCGAAATAGTGTGTTAGAAAGAGTTATAGAGTATTGTTGGCTTAATTTGAAAAAAATATACACTGAGAAGAAAAATTATTTTTTTTATTTACAAAATAAAATTTTAATTTGCTATATAAAAAAATACATATTTTTTATATTTTTTTAAATTTTTCCATATAAAATAGAAGTCATGTAGAGAATTTAAAAAATGGGCCCAAGATGGTAAAACTATTTTTGACGAAATTTGTGGAACATTGAATTTTTAGGAATTTTCGAAACTTCGAATTTTTGTAAGTTAGCAATTATTTTTAGCCACAAATTATGAATCCTGATGTGATTTTAAACAAAAAAGGTTATAATCAATCTCCTTCTAAATGTAGCCATTCTCAAGATATTTAAAAAAATATTTGTAATTTATTGTCTTTTTAATAGTAAATAGGCCCTTTAAATATGTTTGTCGTGTTATACCATCATGTTCATGGAATTTTATTAATTCGCTTATAATTTCCAACAACTTTTCCAAATACATCGTTATGGTAAAGACATATGTTTAGGAGTTACGTTACGAAACATTCGAAGACATGTGGGTTAATACAAAACGTAGCGAAACTAAAAAATCTTTTTTATCTTAATACAAATTTCAATCAATCAAAAAAATTGTTGGAAATTATAAGAAAATTAATAAAATTTCATGAACATGACGGTATAACACGACAAACATATTAAAAGAGATAATTTACTATAAAAAAGATAATAATAGATAATAATTACTATAAAAAAGATAATAATTAGAAATATTTTATTTTATTTTTTAAGAATGGTTGCATTTAGAAGGAGATTGATGATCACCTTTTTTGTTTTAAATCACATCAGAATTCATAATTTGTGGCTAAGAATGATTGCTAACATACAAAAATTCGAAGTTTCGAAAATTCCTAAAAATTCGATGTTCCACAAAATAGTTTTACCATCTTGGGCCCATTTTTTAAATTTTCTACATTATTTCTATTTTCTATGAAAAAATTGAAAAAAATATAAAAAATACTTATTTTTTGATATCGCAAATTAAAATTTTACTTTGTAAATAAAAGAAAGAGTACTAATTTTTCTTCTCAGTGTATATTTTTTTCAAATTAAGCCAACAATACTCTAGACGGCGCCAGTGGTTGTATGGTTAGCGTAACAGCCTCACAATCCGATCGGCCTGGGTTCAATCCCAGCTGGCGTCGTTGGGATTTTCTGAGGCGAAAAATCTCTGGTTACGTCTTCCTTCGGAGCGGAAGTAAAAGAAGTTGGCCCGGCTCATGAGTTGTTGAGTCTGATAGGTAGGAACAGGTGGAGTCGCCTCCCTGATGTCGGTGATTGGCACTAAAGTGGCGGAAATAGGCCGACGAAAAATAAGCGAAGATAAAAAAAAAAAAAAACAATACTCTATAACTCTTTCTAAGACACTATTTCGATACGACTCATAGTTTTTGAGATATAAATTATCAAATATTTCTCTTACTCAAATCGATACGCCCTTTTCCAAAGTTACGCTTGAGTCAAAAAATTCCCAATTGCTATGGAAAACTCATATTTCCTCCAACCCAAACGGAATACACACTTTTATTCGAATCAAAAATACTCATGTTTTGTCATTTGTCGATTTCATCTGGAATTGCTGGTTTTTAGTATTTCTCTTTTTTGTGATAAAAACCAGTTTCGATTCAATCGATACAGTAATCAAATCGGAGATGCATTTGATTTGCTGTGAAGACCCTCAATTTTGTGAACGGCTTTTTGAAATTTTTTAATAAAATGAATAAATCATCATTTTTTCTTGCCTGAAAACGTGGTTATCTTGTTTAGTGATCGGTTTTGAGTTTTTTACGCCGGCGATAATTTTAGAGATTTTGTTTTCGGAAAACAAAACATTTGCCGATCATGGTGAAGATATGTGGGGACATTTTTTCGTGTCCTGAAATCCAATTTTACATCGCTGAGATCAAAAGGCTTAATAGATAAGCAATTCTTGTATCGTACATCTACTGACAAAACAAGTTCTTCTCGACAGTTAGTTGCAACTGTCTCATCGAGAATATCAATGGAATGGATTATTTAAAAGTTGTTATCATCAAAAAGCAAGTATCGACATCGTTGAAGGCGGCGATTGATTTCAATGGAGCGTGGGAACCAGTTTATTCTTTCTTTGGTTTGTTTCTATCGGTGGAAACTACTTTTCGGATGTGTTTTCTGATGATAAGATAGTAGCAGAAGGCTACCAACAGAACTGTTCCTATCATGTCTAGTCCGTACATTTGGAAAATATTCATCTCGTGCGAGGGTGAGCGTAGATAACTCAGACCTTTGTTTTCAATAACTTTCTCAATCCAGAATATCGCCCGGTCTAGGGGAGAGTCGGGTTGGCCTTTGAAGAGATACGAACGTTCCTTCATCTTCGCGTGGTACCTAAAATTAAAAGTTGAGCAAACGTGTGTGCTTCGATTATTACCATGTGTTGTTTACCTAGAATCGTTGACCACTTGCAGGATAGTTTGCTTCAAATTGGGCTCGTTAATGTCCGTCAGGGGTAGTTTTACACCAACGCGTGCGCTCACTATTTTATCCGCGTTGGAATACTGATCGGCAAAGAAGGGTATAGCGATCACCGGAACCCCATGCCAAGTGGCTTCCTGAAGACTCAGAAGTCCCGCATGACTGATGAACAGCTTCGTTCTAGGGTGAGCCAAGATCATAGCTTGCGGAACCCATTTCATCACCAGCAAGTTAGGTGGAATCGCTCCCAGTGTCTCCGGGTTTCCATGCTTCCAAATAAACCCGTATTCTGGCATACTATGGAAAACTTTGTACATGTCGTTGTTTACATTTTCGCCCAAATTTTCGCTAGCAATATTGGTTCCGAAACTAACCAGAATCACACCTTTGATGGCCCGGGCGATAAACTGCTTGACGATAGGTGGTACCTCTTCGCTGCGAGATATGTGTAAGCCTCCGACGGGGATCACATTCGGTGGTAACGGTTGGTAATAATCCATGCTGAAGTCGTTGTTGACCAGAATGACGTCGGAGCGTTTTTCAATCACTTTCACTGAAGTAGAGTCTCTGCCGAACAGTTGCTTTGCCCGGCGATCCTCGTTTGTCATGTAGATTTGATTTCGATAGAAAATATCGAATGCCCAATACAGAGTGTTTTTGGCCCTCTCCAGGAAGTTCATTCGGGTATCGTACCCTGATGAAAAATGAGGCATGTATGTCGTGTACAACGGTGCATCAGCAATGGTCGTTACGTAGGAGGGGATGTTGAAGGCCGAAATCGATACCAGCGGGGGATTTCCGAAGTATTCCACGAATCCAAGCAGGAACTGTCCCATTGTAAAGTCGTGAATGATTAGATCGAATTTAAAGCTTTTCGGGTAGGACAAAAGCTGCCGAATGGCATCTTCTTTGGCCAGGATTCGACTGGCAGTGTTGAGGAATTTATACATCACTACAATGTTTGTGAATGGGTTCAGTTGGGCTGTGGGAATCAACTCCTCGTCGTATTCGGCCTTGAACTTTTCCATGAAATTATCAATCATGAGAAATGTCTTGCCGGGAGTGGATTTTTCCGGTTCGAACGAAAGTATCGTGAGGTTGTGGCCATTGTTGTACAGACGATCGAAGATTTGTTTGTTCCAGATATGATGGCTTTTGGACGGCAATGGTTGCAGAAAGAGAATGTTTTCAGCTGAAGTTGACTGTATTGAGATGTGAATGAGTGTAATGATCGGCACAATTTTAAGCACCATCTTCACTTGTTCTTCGTCAGCCACTGTTTACTTGACCTCGTGACGATACGTTGTGCGATAAAGAAACAAAATTATTGGTGGAAAAAACGGAATGTGTTATCTTTCATTTTGGAACCGATTGATAAGAACCACGAGGGATTAAGCTTCGGTGCGCTTATCATGCGATGGAATGTAACTCAGTATTTTGGTTCGTTCAATAGAGTGTATTACTAAACATTCTGTATGTGGTGCTTACACGAGTATATAGAAACTAAAAATAGGTTAAAAATCAAACACCAGTCGGCAGCGATTTCGATGATCCGGTCGGTATCCTTCTGGGCAGACCACTTTTGCCGGGCGATGGGTGGGTTTTTCCAGAAATCCTCCTCTGGATTTTAAAAATCCGAATGATGTCGCCACCTGCAGTCGCCCGAATACCTCCTCGTCAGGATCGGTACAGTTAATTGAATTGAAGCAAAGTTCTTTGCAGAGTGAAAGTGCTTCCGTTGGTTCGCAGCATGAATATTTCCAATCACAATAGTCTTTGATAACTGTTCGAAAACTATGTGCGGATTCATAGCTTTCATCACTTGTATTGCCAACAGCCCCACACGAGAAAAATATTACGATTAACAAACAATGTGTATTCCTCATCGTTGATTTAAACAGAACTGAGCTCAGCACGGTGTAAACAAACCGACGCAACAACGTTATCAAAATTTGCTAAGAGTTATTCACTGTTTGTGAGTTTGTTTCGGCGAGTTGTGGTGTTCTATACACCTCACATTGAATTTTTTTCCACTATTCTAACACTTCTAATCAATCAATGAAGTCACCTGTCAGAGAAGCATCAAGTTTTGCACTCCTCAGTTCGTTACACCGCCTTTAATACATTTGACTGCTGGCTCTAAACTATCAACTCGAATGTTAATATAATCCGCTGAGTCCAGCATGAATATTTTTTCTCTCTCGACGCAATAAACAGTCGTTGTTCAAGAGTCTCAGAAACTGATATTAAAGGGGATGTTCGCACTAACATGTTGGCGAAGGGGAATCCCAATACAGTCGTGAACATTAAAGACGTACTTTATGCTGAACGATGGGTTTTAGTCTTAGTCAGCTTGACATCATATTTTTCTTGCGAAAATATGTTCTCTCACATCTTGTAACCGGAAGAAAAATCAATCAATCTAAGCGCGAAACTTAAAATGGTTATCAACCGCGTGTTGAATCATCCATCTCGTGTGCACACTCTGATCCATCTTGCTCACTGTCGAAATTGGGAGATTTCTTGAATTCGCAAACCATTATATTGTGAAACAATAATTGTTTTGATTTCCGAACAGTCGGCGACAAATTCTTACGAGTTTTTTTTTGCCAAATGGGAAATAACACATTCGAATGAACAGTTATAAAGAAACCATTAAAACGATTCAAGCAAATGGGGCGGAATTGCTTTCTGAAAATCTATATAAATTAATCTATAAAATGATTTGGTGTCCGTTCCTGACGATTTAACTCAAGAACGGAGCAACGGATTTGAACAGTCAGTATCAGGATTGAAGTGCCTCAGTCTGCGTCAGGTTTATATGCTAAAAAAAAACTATGAAAACCATTCGGAAAGATGGAAAATTAGAAAGTCATTTTTTCGACAAATTTTGCATATCTATATAAAAAAAATGATTTGGTGTCCGTTCCTCACGATTTAACTCGAGAACGGAACAACGGATTTGAACAGTCAGTATCAGGATTGAAGTGTCTCAGCCCGCGTCAGGTGTATATGTCAAGAAAGAAATTATATACTGCCAATATAGATCGCGCACAGAAAAAATGATTTTCGGGGAACGTGAGTGTTCGAAATTATTTAAATCAGAAAAGCAGTTGTGGGCGGGACGAAGTTTGCCGGGTCAGCTAGTTTTAAATATAACACACAAATTGATACAGCAAAAGCGCGTGATTTCTCTGCTGGAATCGGTGTAAAAAGCACGTAGTGCAATTATTAAAACGATGAGAGCTCCGATTTTGTTAGGTCTTCGTGATTAGCTTTGTATTTTGACAGCTGTCGCACTCGGATGTCATCTATTTTGTAATTCGTGAAGTTTGGGGCTCACAATATGAACAACCATCAAGTTAGTTTTCACAAAGGGGCTGGTGGTAAAGTGCGTTTTTCGCGTCCACAAACCGCGATAGTTCTAATTTGATTATAAATAATTCTTGAACTGATATTTTAGCCTAATTCTACAAATGTTTATGGCCCAAAAGAATCAAATTTCCTATGTCTCAGAAATTGGCATTCGTCGAATCCTAATGATTGTTTCATTACTCAACATATATATGATTTAGACAGTTTCATTCAAATCAACCCAAGAATTATCACTCTGAGATTCATGTTATCGCTTCCTCTGATTCATTTTCATGCGAAGCTCTCGCTTTCTATGCTGAAAAAGAAGAAAAATCAAATCACGGTAGATAAACACAGAAAGGGGATTTCCAGCATCAACCAACATCGGGTTCGTACAATAACTCTCCTACTCTTTCGGCGGTGCGAAACAAACGAAGGCAGAGGATCACCGGCAAAAGGGGACCATTTTATCGGTGTCTTTTCCGTCGTTCTCTGAATCTTAATTTTTCGCCCATTTTATTGCTCCAGTTTTTGACCCCCTGTCCGGAGTCGTTCCTGCCATCATCGATGTCGTCATCGACGTCTGTTCTTGCATTTTTCATACTTTAGTGTCACACCGGAAGCATGGCTTCTGTAACGGTGAAATAGAAAGGCAAAAACCACTGATGACGGAACGGGGGCTAGGCAAGTCCTCAATTGAATTCATGTTTGTGCAACATGAGAATGATAGTCTTTTGATGTTGTGCGACCATTTTTGCAGCCTTGCACTGTCCCTTTTCTGTTTATTTTGAACATTATGTTTGAACATGAAAAGTAAAATGACATGAAACAGAATTTTGACGTCTTTGATTCCTACAGGGTTTTCCATTTCGGGCTTCAGAAAGTATACAGCCCTGCGCTGACAACCGTTTGACATAGCTGTCAACCAAAGCGTCATATCGTTAGTTGAATGTCTGCCATTTTACAATATGGATCGTTTTAGCATCGCACAACGTGTTAATTTTGTTAAATTATACTATAAAAATGATGAAAAACCGGCAAATGTTTTCCGAGCATTACGGACGGATTTTGGTTGTCATGGATGGCCTACAGAGCACACAACCGCTAATGTAGTGCGTAAATTCGAACAAACTGGATCTGTAGCGGATATTGTGAAACCTGTGCATCATCGTAATGTGCGTTCGGCCGAAAATATTGCTGCTGTTGCTGCCAGTGTGGAGGATGACCCGAATGTTTCGATTCCACGGCGTGCTCAGCAATTGGGCTTGTCAACACATCATTGTGGCGAATTTTGCATTTGGACTTGCACCTACATCCATAAAAAGTCCAATTGGTACAAAAATTAGAGCGTGGTGACCATGGAATGCGTCGGGCATACGTCGATTGGGTGAACGAACAACAGCAGCAAAATGCTGAATTTTCGCATCAAATTTTCTTCAGCGATGAGGCACATTTCGAGCTCAGTGGCTATGTGAACACCCAAAATTTACGTATATGGGGCTCAGAAAATCCACACGTGATTGTTGAGAGGCCATTGCATCCGCCAAAAGTCACTGTTTGGTGCGCATTATGGTCTGGTGGAGTCATCGGGCCGTATTTCTTTGAGAATGAGGACGGCGAGACGGTAACTGTGAATGGTGAGCGCTATGGCCGCATGTTAACCGATTTTTTTTGCCACAAATTGAAGATATACGGATGACATGTGGTTTCAGCAGGACGGCGCCACGTGCCTCATAACATGACCGAAAACATGAAAAATTAAATATATTGCCTGATTAACATGTCAATAATTGCTTCATCTATACCTGTTCCTCAGAAACGCCGATGTCAACGTTAAATGATGTTTCCTTCGTTGTGTCCCCGTTTCATATCCCTCCTATCCGATCGATAAACTTTTACTTAGTCGCGGCAATACATACACACACTCTTTACAGACACACGGGCCAAAGGTTGTGCAGTCCACTGATCATTCAACAAGAGCCAAAGGTTGTACCGATCATGACAACTCTACACGAACTGATGATTGCGCCGGCTAGTGACCATTCTATCCTGGATTCCTCGAGTCGAGAAAGACGCACCACGCTAGATATGAGGTACAGACTAGGGGGGCGTTGCTGATTAATGGTCAGCTGCATCCCAATAGGAAGTATCCCGTGTCGGGCACACGTACAGAGCATTGGAGACAGCAACATCCCAATTATGAAAACACTTGTAATACTAACCTTTTTTTTTTTCTCGAGCCAACCGCGAGTAATCGGTTACATATTACTAACATAGATAATAAGAAAAATTGTATTGAACTCCCGGCCCCGTGAGGCTAACGCCATATGAGCCTTTATAAAAATATATATATTTTGGAAAAAAAAAAATTGGCAACCTTGCCGTTTTGGGCTAATAACCTAGAAAATTCGTGTTGACATACTATTTACCAAATTTTTCTGAACGAATTTATCGATATTTTTCCATTTTTCCAAAATTGCGACCTTGAGCTCTCAATTCTGGTGGACCGTTTTCCTTCAGTGTAAATTCTGCGTACAAGGATTCCCCTAAGATTTTCAACAGGACTCAAGTCTGGAGAGCGAATCAGTCAGTCCAAAAATTTAACTTTTTGGGCCTTAATCCGTTGCTTAGTTTCTTTGCTGGTATGAATAGTAGCGTTATTCCGCTGGAATGTGAATTTTTTGTGACGATATCCACGCAAAAACTGTAGGAGAGAGGATTTCAGAACATGTATGTAATCCTTGAATGATGTGAAAGCTATCATGAGCTTTCCGGTTGCACAGAATCCCGCCCAAACCATACACGAGCCTCCACCAAAATTCCTGGTTGAAAAATACTGTTCCTCCGTCCGTAATCACGCCAGTACCCTTGAAACCATCAGGAATCCAAATTGAACTTTTTTTCGTCACTGAAGACTGAAGTCATAGTAAGATTAGGAGCTTTAACCTTTTTAGCCCTCTTTATATAAGGATTTTTTACCAAAATTTAACGTATTGTCTCCCTTGAAACATTTAGATTCAAAGATTCCTCTATTTGCATGAGCGATTTTGAAGTACAGGCAAACCTTTTTTTGTGCAGGGGATAGGGTCCGCGCAGAAAAAAAATCGCATCAAAAAAATCGTGCCAAACTTCACCAGTAACTTTAAAAAATTGTGTTCGGTAAACATTTTGAAAAAAACTTTTTTTGTGCGGTAGATGGGGACCGCATAAAAAAAGTTTCCCCCAAGAAAATAACTCAAATTTACGTCGTTCATCGCTCAATTTTCTTTTGTTTCCATGCTTTGCGATGGGACAGTTTGCTTTTACGGTCAGCTGCATGTCAAAACGTGTAGCTGTTAGAGATCATGTCATGCAAAAACTTGGAAAAACTTTGGAACACACCTTTATCTCTGCAGTCACTATAAGACTGCGTATTTCATAATCTTGAAAATCCAAGATGGCGGTAGCTTCAAAATGGCGAATTGTACATGGGTTTTTCCAAAACCCCATCAATATGGGTATCAAATGAAAGGGCTTGACTAGTAGAAAACAGTAGTTTACGAAAAATGAAAATCCAAAATGGCCGCTACTACAAAATGACGTTATATATATATATATATATATATATATATAAAAATCGAACGAACTGACCGCTGGCAGAACTGTGCATGCAGTTCAGAACGAACTGTGAACGGTAAGCGGTGCGTAAGAGGAAAGAAAACGAACGAGTAATAGATGAATGGTGCTGCAAGGTAAAAAGTTCTCAAATTAACGAATGGAAACAAACGATAGCCCCATGAAACAACAAAAATAATATGTCGGTATTGTCGCTTCATAAAAAACGCTTGTTGCGTTCAGGATACGATGGTTTTAAATTGGATTGTTAAATTATTTATCAAATTTCAAATTTTGGAGTTCAGGGTAAATATTTCAGTAAGTTGTTATACCAATCTAATATATTTTATATTATATCATATTGTGCTCGATAATTTTGAGATGTACGTTCGCGGTTTGGGTATAGTTTTGCTATAGCATTTATTGCAATACATCGTAAGCAAAGCAGCACAATGCTAGTTTATGCTGAAAATAATGAACAACGACTCAAACAAAATTAAAATTTCAAAATCAAAGTTTGATTTTCTATTGTGCTAAGTTATTTCTAACAAATATCGGACGTATCCCGCCACTGTACAAAAGAGTGAGTGAACTGCTCAAAAGAACTAGTTTACTTAAGTGAACGGCTGGTCACTGAACGGTTCATTAACCCTTTCAGGACCATAAGGTTACGGTACATTATTAAATCAATTTACCTAGATGTAATGAATTAATAGGCACCCTAAAAACATAATTTATACTAAAAATTCCAAAAACTTTTACATTTTTTTTTGGAAATTTATGGGACAAATATGTCCC
This sequence comes from Toxorhynchites rutilus septentrionalis, assembly GCF_029784135.1. Classification (NCBI taxonomy): domain Eukaryota; kingdom Metazoa; phylum Arthropoda; class Insecta; order Diptera; family Culicidae; genus Toxorhynchites; species Toxorhynchites rutilus. The sequence goes on from NC_073744.1 coordinate 47,076,953, forward strand.
TATGGTCGCTAAGGGTTACTTTCTACTGAAACATCTAAATTTTGGTTTACTTGTTGGTAAGAGTGTTTTGTTATAAATAATGTACATTTGTTACTCAGTATACTTTTATTTACTTATTTATAGATAATACAAATATAATAGGGCAAGTTATTTGTGGTACTCGGCGAAACAATTCCTGTTGTTAGTGTAGCAAAGGTGCACTTTACACAAAATACAAGTATTATTTGTGCGGTTTTCTTTTTTGTACTTGGCACAATGTACGCACCTCTTTCTGGCATTCGACTTTTCCATTGGGTGCGATGGTAATTGTCGTTTCACTGCTTTGCGTACTACACTACTTCTTGCAGTTGGAAGGCCTCTTTGTCTGTTGGTAAAACCATTTATCAAACTCCGAGCAACAACTTGTCTGAATTGCAAGGTCGACAACAGAGATCCTTCAATTTTTTTTTGTTCATGAAGCTTAGTGTAGACGGTATGTGCATTATTGATCGATATATCTAACAGATCAAAGAATAGGCGAAGATAATACTTTATTTTTGATCTCCGATCTATTTCATAGCACACTTTTAGTTGGTCCATTAGGTCCATATTTTTGTTATAGTGTGACACAATTTTAGGACATCTCACGTCAATTTTATCTGCTGAGCCAGCCTGTCGCCGTTTCACGGTATCAGTTTCTACAGGTGACAGAAAGTTGGTCAAGAAATGTACCGCTTTATTATCCATCAATTTCACATACGATATGCCTTGAAAACTTGTGGTGTAAATGTCCCCACGCTTCATTTTTTTATCCACTGGTGCAGTTTTCGGAAGATGTTTTCGGTTAATTCGAACAGTCCCACATGCCTTGATATTCTGGTCAATCAGTCTGTACTGCAACAAAGGTGAGTTGAAGAAATTGTCAATGTAAATTTCACATCCCAAGCCGTCCAGCTTTGTCGTAAGTTTCAGCACTACTGATTCACCTAATCCATACTCAGTCCCTGAAGTTCGTTTACCGGTATATAAATCAAATTCAAATAAGTAACCCGTTTCTGCATCACATCTGCACCATAATTTGAAACCCCATCTTACTGGTTTATTTTTTATGTATTGCTTCATTACGTTGTGACCCTTGAATTTGATCATATGCTCGTCGATGGATTGTTTTTTCGTGTTATTGAGAGCGTTTTGAAATGAAGTATTCAAGTGATCCATAACTGGCCGGATTTTGTATGCTCGATCATAGTTAGGGCTGTTTATGTCTCTTACATCGTCATTGTTACAGAAATGTAGATTTCTGCGTATTTCTTCGAATCGCGTTCTTGGCATAACATTTGAAATGAATGGTACCGCCATGTCTGGTTCTGTAGACCAGTAATCTCTCAATGATGGCAAGATATGATAGCCAGATTCACACCAAGAAATGCTTTCATTTCATCGATTTTGATAGTGAACTCCCGTCCATTTTGGTGAGCGTATTGTACTGACTCGGATACTATACGTTCAACTAAAATGTCGAAATTAGTTACTAAACGGAAAATGTCAAAAGGAGTCAATGTATCGGCTTCAACTTCTTGACAGATTTTCACCTTTCCGAATTCATATTCCACGTCAGGAAAAACATTTGGGTGGTATGTTCTCGGATTCCAATTGAAAACCGGTTGAAGGTTGGAATGTGCTTCAGTGACGATTTCCTGTCGAGATGTTGAAGGTTCAGGTGATTCTTGCCGTTGAAGAGTCGTCGTTCCTTCAATCTCGACATCAAATACCCCTTGGTCATCATCCTGTGTTAGAAGTCTTTGGTCTTCTTCATCAAGCACTAAGTCATCTTCCTCATCGCTATTGTCACCCATCAAAATTTGATGAATTTCATTTTCTCGAAGCTCAAAAACTCCACGTCCCTTACGAAACATATTCTGCAACAATATGAATAAGAAAATGATAGCATTTTGGTATAAATCACCAGGCCAAAAAGTTATGAAATTCCGTATAAAAAGTATTCCTTTACGCCGACAGGGACATCCGTGTCCCATAATCTCTATAACGATTTATCACAGAATACAACACAAATACATTACTACTGAATATTTAGAATAACAATTTACTTACCAGGTAACGATAATTTGACACTGTAAAAACTTGAAAAGCACTGCTACAATATCAATTATTTATTCCAAACAGCTGATCATTCGCGCCAAAAGAACTCTGACGTTCCGGTGACCATAGACAATAAACGGTGTTAGATATTATGTATTGCCAGTAAAAAATAATAAAAAGGTACATTCCGAAATATTAAAATAAAAAAGTAATTTACAATGGTTACGTAAATATTGAATTAATTCATGATTTTTGCTTGGGACATCGGCGTCCCCGTGGTCGTGAAAGGGTTAAAGTGAACCGTTTTGCCCACCTGTAGTATCAAATAAAAGGGCTTTATTAGTAGATCACATCTATTTATAAAAAAATGCAAATCCAAAATGGCTGCCACCACAATATGGCGCAATATATATATATATATATATATATATATATATATATATATATATATAAATATGGCGCCATATTACATAGTTATTTATGAAAAATTCAAATCCAAAATTACCACCACTACAATACGGTGAAACGGTTAATATTTTTTGTTCAATACTCCATCAATATGGGTATCAAATGACAGTGTTATTAGAATGTAGTAGATCATTAAAAATCCAAATACAGGATGGCCGCAGTCCCCAAATAATCATTTACTTTTTTAAATGGTTTCATTCAGCTTAATCTGTTTGTATGTATATTTGAATGTCTGTGGGGTAGGTACCATGTATTTTTGCAATCCCCTCAATGTCGGTATTAAATGAAATGATTTAACTTATACAATTCAGTACATCATAAAAATATTCCGAGAAAATTAGGTAAAATTAGGTAAAATAACAAATTGAGAAAAGGTCATTCGTTTTATTATAGAGAAATAAGCTAATGACACAATAACTGAAAACTTGAAAATAAAATAAATTAAAAAAACTTTTTAAGTTAAACGGTATCTTTGTAGCTAAACATAATAATTATACAGATAATGTACTAAAAGCTAGAAAATTATTAGGCAAGTTGCAGTTAGCAATTATCATACCCCCTTCGTCATTAATCAAGGACATTGATGAGACTAAAATAAAATCGCGAGGCATATGATTTTATGAATTAATTTTACGAGATAACTATAAACCTCAACGAGTAATGCAATTTTAAGACATTTGGCATCAGAACTTTTTTTTTAAAACCTCGATTTTCGGTGATTTTTTGTTTTTCAAAAAAACTCAAATTTTAACGTCTGTGAAACGAGTAAATGAAGTCCGAATGAGCTAATATTTTGCATAGGATATATTATTGTATAAATCAAAATTTCGTACCAAGTTCCGAATGCAAAATCGAGATAACTATTTTAATTATCACCCTAAATCATAATTTTCGTTTCGCATACCGGAAAAAAAAGTCCCAGGGTGTCGATTTTCGACAAAAAAAAAATGGGTGGGTTATATCTATGATATAACCGCAACGTTGACGTGGAACTACCTTAGCTTAGCAATCATTCGTTAGTATTGATTAAATTCTTGATTGAATGAAACAGTTTCCAAATTCAATTGTGTTCAATATATTTGCTCTGTGAGTGAAAAAAATGAACAAATGCCATGTAAAGTCAATTCATTTATTGTGATTGATTGTTCTTCGTTACAATTAAATTTAATTTAAAAATATATGTACGGAAGAATTATCAAACTTTAATGAACCAGCCTAAGGCTGAAAATCTTTCCAATAAAGACAAAAAAAAATTATCAAACGATTATTTTATTTTACATTTCCCTCTGAAGTTTACATCCCAAAAGTATACATACTTCTCGAATTTCGAATTTGCTTGAAACTGGGAAGTTCACTCGCTTCTAGTGTCTGCACGATTTTTCCAGGTTCCTAAGTTTAGAAGATCATGTTAGGACAGACATATTCCACTCTGCACAAAGGCAAGCGAGGACAAAAGTACTCGCAGTTTGCATTCATTTGCAGAGCCGATTTCCACAGAAACCTCGGTTTTGAAGTCTGTGTTAGGAAAACACATTTCAATCGGAACAAAAATACCCCCGATTTGTATGAATTCGCAATGCCGATTTCCCCACGCTCCATGGATTTGAAGTCTGTGTTAGGGAAACACATTCCAGTCGGAACAAAAATACCCCCGACTTGCATGAATTTGAAATACCGATTTCTCCAGGCACCTTGGTTTAGAAATCTCTATTAGGGAACACATTTCGGTGGGAACAAAAGCTCCCCCTACTTTCGTGTGTTTGCAATGTCGATTTCGCTGCTTGGTTTTAAAGTCTGTGTTAGGGAACATTTTTCGATGAGAACAAAAGTCCCCCTACTTTCATGTATTTGCAATGCCGATTTCTCCAATGCTGCTTGGGTAGTCCCACGCCAAAAAATTTTCGAGATGACACTAGATCACGACGTTTCATGCAATTTTAAGACATTTGGCATCAAAAAAAAAAAAAAAAATTTCGAAAACCTCGATTTCCCTTACCCCCCGCTCTTGGGTGAATTTTCGATTTTCAAAAAACTCAAACTTTTACCGCTTTGCGCCACTCTCCCTTAGGTCCGATTGAGCTGATATTTTGCATAGGGTGTTTTTTCAAGGTGGGGAACATTGTTTATGGGGTAACTTTTTTGAAATCGAGATGACCATTTTCATTGGCACCCTACTGTATATATATAAAAAAAATCTCGTGTCACGATGTTCGTGGTCGAACTCCTCCGAAACTGCTCGACCGATTCTTTTGAAATTATGCACAAAAAACTTGGTAGACCTGAGAATAGGACGTAAACTATATATGATACCGCTAGCGTACCGATTACCATATGTTTAATACCAATTAGGGTGGTGGCCCTATACAGAAAAAAAAAATTCTAAATAATTTTAACTTCTATGTTTTTCTTAAATTCAGCATAAAAGTACATATAACCTCAATTGTTCACATTCATCTCCTATTTTTAATCGCGATTTTAGCCATGCGTATTGCCAGCGCGCTGGAAGAGTTTTTGAATAAACGTAATGAATTATTGAAATCCTTCATATCATACATGCTCGTTTTGCAAGATGACCATCACATTATTGTCATCAATTCCAATAGAACACCTATTGGAGAACACGTGTATACATTCAATGCGTATGCTGCTGAATACATTGCTGGAGTCATGGTAGGCGACTGCACAGCTACGCGAGAAATTGAAATTCGTGGAAGAAATAATAATCTGAAGTTCATCGTTGACACCCATTGTTCAAACGACGCTCTACATCTTCTTCTTCAATGGTACTTATGTTCCTAATGTTACCATCTCAACGAATGACTTGCAAAAGATATAGGGGTGGAGAGCGAACGACTGCGATTCTAGACAATCAGAAGCGGTGTAAGGAAAAATAACCTTACTCGCGTGACGCTATCATGAGCAACGCCAACGCAGCCTTTGCTATTGCTAGGCCTAAACACATGCATTGTCATGATATTATAAAACGTGTGCTCGAACAAAAAAAATTAATGAAATGTAGCTTCATGAGCTTCATTACAACGTTACATGTATTCGGTTCCACACCTTGCTGGATTTATTCGGTTGGATGGCAAAAGCGAGGATTACCTCATATGCACATTTTTAATTTGGATAGTCGACAGAATACGCTCTGAGGAAATCGATAGTGTATTTTCCTCAAAAATTGCAGATGCGTCGACCCGTATTCTAAAATCCGATTGAGTTAAAATTACTCGAATCGATTGCAGTATCGCAATCTGTCATCCGTACGACTTCGACGGGTTGTGCAAATGTCATCCGACCATGAAACGCGATGCGTATAGACGTCATTGAGCTTCGTGTTCCATTTCTGTTAAGTGTAAATTGTTATGAATTTTCGAGTGAAATAAACACGCCTTTGAAACGAAAATTTTAAATGAAATAGGGCTCTATTGTGTGTTCTGTGTAACAGAATAACACATTATCTGCAGGTAGGGAAAAATCTTGAACAAAAATAGTGTCTGATAAATATTTTATATTCTGGATAATATTTTGGCTGAAAAGTAAGGAGATTTATGGAAAAACTAGCTGATCCGGCAAACTTCGCCCCGCCTAAAATTTGTTTTTTGTTATTTTACCTTCAAACATTCACGTTTTCTTACTATGAGCTAGTTCATGGGTTCAAGCGTAGAACTGTTCATTGATTGATCTTCTAATCGACCCCATTTAATTTACCTTTTGCTATAAAATTCCTAGTATTTCTAACATAACTCATCATTATAATATCAGATTATTTTCAGACATAATTCTCGTTCAAGTTTTCTCAACCACTTGCAAATAACATGTTTCTCCGTTACATGGAATAAATGTTTTATACAGAAAATATGATAGAATAAAGACAGCCCTAAATCGGACAATTCCTTCCTCGAGTTTTGCTCTTATCAACACATTCGGCGATACTTTTTTATTGGTATAGATAGAAGAAGATATAGGAGTGCGTTTCATCGTGCGTAGAACATATGGGAATAAAATTTTCCGAATTTTCCCTCTTTCCTTCAGAGTTTTCAGAAAATTTTCAATTGTAATGTTTGGTTGGAATATTTTTGGTTGAAATATGTGTAATATTTTTATGGAACCCCCTCTCTATTCCAGAGGAGGGAGGGGTGTCATACCATCATAGAACCATTTCTCATACCCAAAAACCCTCACATCCCAAATTGTGCTTGATTAGTTCTCGAATTATGCAGAAGTTTGTGTTTCATTTCTATGACAGACGCCTCCCCCCTTCAGAAAGGTGAAGGAGTCTTGAACCACTTTAGAAATGTTTCTTGCCCCCTAAAACCTCCACATGCCAAACTCAGTTAAGTTTGCTTGAATAGTTCTTGAATTATGCAGAAATGTATGCTCCATTTTTATGGCAGAGAATTAATCAAGCAAATGAAACCTTCACATGCCAAATTTGGATTCATTTGCTTGAATAATTCTCGAGTAATGCAGACATTTGGTTCCATTTGCTTGATCAATTCTTAAGTAATGCAGAAATTTGAGTTTCATTTGTATGGCAGCCCCCCTTTAGAGAGGGGGTGGAGAGTCTAACCACCATAGAAACATTTATTGCACCCTAAAATCTCCATATGCTTAATTTGGTTCCATTTGCTTGATTAATTCTCGAGTAATGTAGAAATTTGTGTTTCATTTGTATGGCAGCACCTCCTTAGAGAGGGGGTGGATAGTCTAACTACCATAGAAACATTTATGGCACCCTAAAACCTTCACATGTCAAATTTGTTTTCATTTGCTTGTTTAATTCTCGAGTAATGCAGAAATTTGTGTTCCATTTGTATGGCAGCACCCCCTTAGAGAGCGGGGTGGAGAGTTTAACCATCATAGAATCATATATTGCACCCTAAAACCTTCATATGCCAATTTTCGTTTCGTTAGCTTGGTTCATTTTCGAGTAATGTATTTGTGTTTCATTTGTATGGCAACCCCCCCCCCCCTCTCCGCTTAAGAGTATCTAAGCACCGTAAAAACATTTATTGCACCCTAAAACCTCCACATGCCTAATTTGGTTTCATCTGCTTGATTAATTCTCGAGTAATGCAGAAATTTGTATTTCATTTGTATGGCAGCTCCCCTTTAGAGAGGGGGGTGGAGAGTCTAACCACCATAAAATCATTTATTGCACCCTAAAACCTCCATATGCCAAATTTCGTTTCATTTGCTTGATTAATTCCCGAGTAATGTAGAAATTTATGTTTAATTTGCATGGCAGCCTCCCCCCCCCCCGTTTTGAGGGGGAGGGGTCTCAAACTATCACGAAAACCTTCCCCGGCCTAAAAAACTCCTACATACCAATTTTCATGTTGATCGGTTCAGTAGTTTCCGAGTCCATGAGAATCAGACAGAGAGACATCCATTTTTTTTATATATATAGATAGTTTAGTTAGTGTCAGGACTATGTCTACTAAGTATTTAAACAACATCGAATAACAATTTCCATTCAAATTTCAACTACTTGAAATTACTTTCGGGTCTGCTAATGGCGAAATATGGGTCATTGTTCGATATTATCACCACAAATATGGTTCATGGCGGTGCGGTGATCAAAACTTATATAGCTTTGCATGGCAGATGGAAAATGTTCAATGCATTTTCTCAAAGATTCCACCTAGGTGGATGTCCGATATATTATGAAAGAAAAACTGATACTCAAGGACAATCATTCATAAAAATTAACAACGCAGACATTGACATGGAAAATCGTTCGGCAGTGCCATATTCGTCTCAGCTGAGCAATACAATCAATGCTCATATTAATGTTGAATTAATGTCTGTGGTTCGATGAAGAGCAGCAAATACATTTGCCACAATTAAATTTATATTGATATTTTTTATTTAATCTGTCTACATTACGACAAAAATATATTCCCTTTTTTAATTTTACAATTAACGATCAAGAGAACAAACATGTCATGTCATGTCATCGGGAATGGAATACAAGGAATGGTTTGTGTTTTTTTTAAATTTTTGTCGGTGGTCATCGACTTGGCCCCATATTCCTAAGTATGTCAAACACAAGTATGAACACAAGAGTAATGAACGTTTCACGTATGTGTAGATCGTTAAAACATTTAAACACACTTACAATACTTAGTTATTTTTTATTTAACAACCAACATATTCGCTAGAAATAATTTTTATGGCAAAACAACGTATGCCGGGTCAGCTAGTATATGTATAATATAAACATAGAAAGTGTAACGCCTTACTTTTCCAGCCACACTGATAGTATGTATCGCTAAGCCCCCCAAAAAGTGGCAATCGCTGTCGGTTTTCTGGGCGGTTGTTCATATCTCATCTTTAAGCACTGTGTTACCACTGGCATCTTCTTCATCGCCTGCTCAGCTCTTCCGTCAGAGTGTCGTAAAGTGAGATGAAAGATGATGCGAAAACTGAATGACGCTGGTTGGAAGGACGAGTCAAGCCGCCCGGGGTGTGCGAGATTCGGTGGGGTGAAGGTTGGGTGACATCTTAAAATTCATTCCCTCGCCGACGCCCTCCGACGCTTTGAACTCCGAAAGCTCTGCAAAGGGGTGGTTCTTCCTCGGGCAAAGGGCAGTTGGATGAATGCAGAGTGTCGTAGAGCGGGGTCCAGGAGATAGATGATGATGATAGTAACCCCGGCAAAGATAAAGAACGGAATTTATAGGAACCATAATGATGTAAGAACGAACGTGAACGGCGTGCGGAAATGACTCGTGATGCCATTTGGTCTTGAAATTCGGAAGCCAAGACAAAACAGAGGTGAAAATAAATTATCCACTTTTGAGTGTTGCTCCAAAATGAAAGAACACCTGGGCGAAATAGATAAATATACCTTTCGTTTGCATTATAGGACGAAATAAGTTGAAAAAACAAGTACGTTTGAAACATTGAATATAATCAAAGGAATGCCTTACAAGTGAACATTTATCCCCAACTCGATGATGTTCGATTAAGCTCAACTCAGTGCTACGCAAAAATCGATTTTCGTATTGTTTTGTGATGGAAAAAGAAATGCACGGAATGTAAACAAGAGATGAAACCATACTGCATCTGTGGATAGCATCTGGAAGCATTTGTGAACGATATCCATCCAAGATGGGTAATGATTGAAATGTGATACTATGCGGAAAATGCACCCAAGGCTCAGCTGCCGGCGTTCGTTGTTTTTATTGCCATTGTCTCCGAAACTGGTTTTATTCGAGCAACATAAAGCTGAAGAATCAGCATAAACAATTGCTGTCTGCTATGCATTGCTCAGGTTATTCCGGATACCCGTTATTTGATACATCAATTACAGTTGATATCCCGCTGTGCGTTTTATGTACCTTCCGAAGTTCACTGGTTCACGTTTGAGTAGACTGAGGAAATGAAAATGATGTTGTTATTTATATATTGCAAACTAGGTTAGAGTTACATTTTATTATTTAATCTTACCAATCTATAACCTCTGGAGAGCTTAACTCAAGCTAATGCTGACCAATTTCCCATGCTATCGTTTTCATCAATATCACATTGCGCCAGTATCGGTCCATGATCACTTGACTGAAAGTGAAAGGGATTATCATTTTCGCACAGCTTCGTGTTCATCAATGACATAATCTCGGCTCTACAGAAGTTGCATAAGCTTCCACTTAATTTGATTTCTAAAGCGGCCGGAGTTCCGGTAGGCGCGTCAAAACTGTAACAGTTCTGCTAACACCCCAATTACTGCTTTCTACGGTGTGTGTGAAAAACTGTTCGGAAAGTATAGTGAATTCGAACAAACATCGTTTATTAACTCAATAATCGTTTGCACCGCCTGCACTTGTAGGCATCGGTAGGCCCATCGGTGGAACAAAAAACGAAGACAAACGTGTTAAACACACGCTTGCACTATCGTTTGGAGCTCTAATTTTTCAGGGCAGGCAATGAAGTCAAGATACTAGTTGATACCATCCACAAGAGTGGAGTAGACGGACAGTTCGAAAAGGATTTCATGCTATTTTCATCACTAGTTTCAAAATGTCCGTCTCACCCCCACCAGAAATTAAACCACTCATAAATTCTTATACCAGAGTTGCAAAAATTACAACCGCCCGCACAGTCATTTATGATTTTTGGTTTTTGTTCACATTCTCTACTTTTGACAAGCGATTTAATAATCAGAGAATAACACGTAGAAGGGGTACTCCTCAATATAGTATGAAATTCAACAGTTGGCTATTCAAGTCAATTGCATGTCCATCTTACCTCCACTGTCTATCTGACCCAATGTTCCTCTACATCGGTTGTACGTTTTATCATCGATGTGATAGAATGAACAGAGCAGTGTTGAAAAAAATAATCTTCGCTAAGCTCAAATGCATAGATTTTCGGGCTAGGTTGCATCGAAAACCTATATATTCCAAACGAAAATCAAAATGACAGATCCAGACAACCAGTGAATATGAGCAAATGAACTTTTGTTCTTCAATATGTTTTATTTTTCAACCCAGTGTCATTTTCGTTTTGGGTATCCAAGATGCCACAATTCAGTTTCATTTTAGCCAAATGAATATCAGCTGTTGTTTACTTTTAACCTGAGGCAGCCGTGTGCGATTGGTTTTTATATTAATGCCGTAGTTACCGTCTCGCCAAACAAAATCATACGCGAATTCTTGCAAAGTTCATTTCATCGAACTCTGACGTTTTTTTCTCTAAATGGGCCAGCCTGACAATTTTTTTATTTTTGAATTTTAACTCAAAATCAATGCCAGAACAAATATCGTTTCGAATGTGATGAATATCAAATTATTGCTTTTGATATTCAAAGTATAAATAGCAGCGAAGTTATGAGCCCCATTCAACGCCGTATTCATTCATTATAGCAAATTTGTTCATGCATCAGTAATATGAACAAAATGAACTCGTTCGTAATTGTCATCAACATAATGAGGGCGGTGTGTTTCAAGCTGAAAAAAAAGTCATTTACACTGAAATAAAATCATATTAGTTACTCGTGAATATTTGTTGATATTCTAAGGCACTGAAACAGAGAAGTAACAACGGAACAGAAACGATGAAGTGTGGTAAAACAGCTGGTTTTTGGGACTCCCTGTGTTGAGCGGTACAAACGCTAATTAAAAGGATGTTAGCTTCAGGTACGATTCCCGTTCAAGTCGGTTGAAACTTTCGTCGAAGAAAATTGCTGAATTCATTTGATTTACGCGCAACTGTCATCTTGCACCTTACAATAGAGCTAAGACGTGTTATTCGGTGTCGAAGTATAAATAAAAAAATTAAAAAAACTTTTTATGTTAAACGGTTTCATTGTGATTGAACATGATAATAATATCGATAATGTACTAAAAGCTAAAAAATAAATAGGCAAGTAGCAGCTAGTAGTTATCACGCCCCTTGCTTAATTAATCTAGAGCAGCTATGCTCAACCTTGTAGCATGTACCACAAATTACTTTGGAGAACCCCTCGTACTATTTTCTTCAGCTTAGAATCAACAGCGGTGTGTGCTTCTGAGTGTCTTTCTCTGTGTAGAATGAGATGCATGGCAGTGCGAGTGCCATTCCCATTTTCGATTTGGGCGGCTGACCATATTGAGTGCCAGGTGTAACTCGGTGGCTCAATTTAGCCAGGACGCAGAGCACCAACACATGCCTCGTAAAATTTTTTTTTTCATTTTCTGTTTTTTCCCCCCAAGTGGAAAGAGTTTTTCGGCGGGTTTTCTTGTTCTTGGAAACCTAAAACGGGCCAGCGACTCGACTTAAACTGCGCTCGGGAGATGAAAAGACAATTGCCCGCGAATGTTCGAAAGCGGGACAAAACCAAGCACAGAAGGGACTTCGGAACGACTACGGAATTGCTAACATCGTTAACAATTGCGTAGTTCCGGTTCCAATGAATATCTGGCTGATCTGAGGATCGAAAAGTGTGGTCGCCCATTCCGACTTTGTCCGTGGAAGAAGGCGGAAGCGGTTAGTGATTTTGTACCGCGTGTTACCCGTGTTGAAGGTAAAAGTCGGGAAGTAAGTTGCATCGCAGATGGTATACTAAAGGTTTTCCTTTTTTTTCCTCCTTTCTTGTAATGTGTAGTGAGATTAGAAAACTAGTAGTGCGAATTAATTGATACGCTGAAGAAGTTAGATACTCTCCAGTGCACCAGCAAACCCAATTGGAGGTAAGACTAAAACGTGGCACGTGGCTAAAATTACAATAATTCTATTGTGGCTTTTGTGGTATTTGGTTTTTTTATGTGGTATGTAGAAAAAGCCGCTTACAGACCCCACGTGCAAGGTCTGGAAGTTACCATCATACCCGCCAATTCTGGTGTCCGCGCGGAGCGCTTACGCAAGACGGCACTCGCGCCAAAAGGGGAAACAGCCATCACTCGTCCGTGTGCGTACTCGAGATTCATTGTCCCGTTCATCGTCTGCAGCGAACGACGGTAAAGCAAAACCACGTAAAATCCTAGGTCGTGAGTACAAATCTATTTATTTCCGTAACTAATACATGCGCATGTAGGGATAAATAGAGTAAAGAACCACACAACTAATAAATGCCACACAACAATGCCACACTAGATTTTGAAGAGTGTTCTTACCGACAGTGAGCGCAAGCCCGTCGGCAGAAAGAAAAGCCTGGATGAGATGAGGCGATAGAGTAGTTAGGAAACGTGCCGTTCAGAGAATCGACGGGTCAGAGGATCGAAACCCAAATTACCAAAAAAAATGTTTATATAGATGTTTAAGGAAAATAATGTTCGTAATTTATGTTGTCTCGAATATATCTAAAATGAATCGTTGGGGGGAAATATATAATTAATTTGTTCAAAGATTATTATTGTAAATAAATGTTTATGTAGCTCTTGATTGTTAGGCAAGGAAAACTTTGCGTATTTACTGGCTCGCGGTGTGGCCTAAAACCCGTCAAACCGAATAGATTTTTCAGTGTGAGGTCACAGTCCAGAGTTGAGACTCGTTTCTGTTGTTGCATACAGCTTCAACCCCCGCTTCCTCTTCTGAAGCAAGCTTCAAGGTGGGTGGGACCAGGGGTACCAAATGTACTGCATCACGACAGTAATATCATGACTGTCGCCACCATTGTCCCGTGACAGTCACGCGATTGAATTTTTACTACAGTCACACAGTGGAAATGTTATGCGACATTTATTGTTACTGTCGTGTACTGTACACGAATACATTCCCATGTGAGAGTATTTTGGTCTTTCGTCTGCGACAGACCCGCTTGCTCATTAGTGATGTTTTTGTAGATTCTGAATGCAATCGTTATACGTTGCTACCGTCGTTGATGATTTTTTTCCCTTGTGCTGATGATATCGGGTGTCTTAGTATGTATTTTTCCAGTACAACGTCATTTTATTTCATTTCATTTTCGCAAACTAAAGAGATTAATCTGCTGTGCAGCGAAGAATTAATAACAATTAATAACTGGCGAATTCTGCAGCATATTCCGATATGGGAAAATTTAATTTGTCGATGACGCGGCTATTCTATGTAGAGAAGTTTTCGGGGGAAATAGTGTGAGCAACAGAAGAGAATCTGTTGAAAGAGGTGCGTGGTGAAGTGTCGTGGGTGGAAGTCGTGTGAATGAAAGTTACGCGAATGCAACTGTAGGGCCAGATTAGAATGCGGCTGGGGGAAGTGTTGCGCACTTAGCAATGTAGGTTTGGACATGAAGGAGATTTTATTTTATTTATGAATAAAATATGTTTAGCGCGTAATCTTAATATTATCAACAAAAATGTAAAGTAACATTTTAGTATTATTATCATTATTACTAACTGACCCGGTAAACGTTATGCTGCCATTTAGATAATTTTTAGCGAATATATTCGTTGTTATATGACAAACAAGTGTATTGCAAGTGTGTTTCATATTCATATCGATATACTGAATTTGAAATACAGCCACATTACTGCCCTCATTCACGGACTTGCAAATGTATTTAATGCTTTTCACGGAACTACAGAACTGCAGAACATTAATATATATGTTGTTCATGCAAAATTTTATTACTCTGTTACATAGAACACATGTTTGATACGGTAGAGTGTGGCTAGGATGCATAGCTCGATTGAACTTGAGTCGTTGAACGGATTACAGAATGCAAAATTGCGATCCGTTCAGGTAATTCTAACTCGAATGTATTTCAGAATACGTCGGTATACTTTCACCTGGTGAATTAGGTTTGCCTGGTTGATTCTTGCTTTGAAATATATGATTCATTGACATTCAAAACTATAATTATATCATGATCTGATAAATTTTCCACATATAGAGATATTTTAATTTGAACATTCAGCTATTTTTGAAATTGTGAAGTTAATAAAAAAACATTGCCTTTTTTATGTACAAATTTATTTCCATGAGATCTTCTACGTGCAAAAATTTTCGTTATACTTGTTTCATTTGCGATTTTTTCGGGAATCTGTTTAATGGGGGAATCAACTCTGGTAAATCGAAAAAATGGTTTTTATGCAATGTTGTACCGGAAGGATTCTTCGATATTTCATTTCGTTGAAAATCTGCAGTAAAAACTATGGGGTCATCTCAAGAGTAACATGGCTGTACGACTCTTTAAGCGCATTTTTTCAGCTGGTGGTACGTTTATCTCAGAATCTAGTGGACCAATTTAGCAGAAGTTTTTTTTCAGCATGCAAAAATGAATTCTGACCTACGAAAAGGACCTATCTGCTTTGATCGATTATCATCATTGATAACTTCTCTGATAACCACGGCCTTACGATTTTTGTAGAATTTTTTTTAATTATTCAAATGGCCGACATTTTGGCAATTTTCATAATTTTCAAAAACCGCTACGTAACAATTCAGATGATAAGATTTTTACATGCTAAACAAATCAGCCATATGGATTATGAGAAAAACGTACAACTAGCAAGAAAATGTTTTAAAGATTTAAAAAAAAAAATCTTTCAAATGAAAGCAACATAATTGGCTCACGTAGCGTACTTTTGACGTGGGACTACGTCTAACCGGAATATATGGGGGGTAAAATGAAAACATAAACACTGAACATGCAGGAAAAAATGCAAGATTTCGAATGCTTATAACTCGAACATTTTCTACTGGATCGGAAAGATGTTTGCATCAATTGATAGGGAATATTTCTACGCATCTATCGCAATTAATAAAATGTCATTTTTCATTAGATAAATCATTGAATAACTGTAAAATGTTAAGCGTTATCTAAACGCCCTAACTGCCTCGTTTTGATTGGCCCGATTTACGGTTTCCCCAACACAGACTTCAAAACCAAGCAGCGTTGGGGAAATCGGAATTGAAAACACATGAAAGTAGGGGGACTTTTGTTCTCTCCGAAATATGTTCCCTAACACAGTCTTCAAAACCAAGCAGCATTGGCGAAATCGACATTGCAAATACATGAAAGTAGGGGCAGCTTTTGATCCCACCGAAATGCGTTTCCCTAACGCAGACTTCAAGTCCAAGGAGCGTGGGAAAGTTAGCATTGCAAATACATGCAATTCGGGGGCATTTTTGTTCCGACTGAAATGTGTTTCCCTACCACAGACTTCAAATCCATGGAGCGAGGGAAAATTGGCATTGCTAATACATGCAAGTCGAGGGCAATTTGTTCCGACTAAAATATGTTTCCCCAACACAGGCTTCAGAAACGAGGTGTCCAGGGAAATTGGTATTGCAAATTCATGCAGGTCGGGAGTATTTTTGTTCCGACTGAAATCTGATTACCTATAAAGACTTCTAAACCAAGGTGTCTGGGGAAATCGCCATTGCAAATACATGCAAACTGCAATCAATACATACAAATGGTTACTAAGCTAAGATAGTCCCACGTCAACCTTGCGGTTATATCATAGATATAACCCACCCATTTTTAGTGTAGAGCCAGTTTAGTTCTATAACTCTGTCATTGTTAAAATTCGAACATATGCGTAGGAGGGTTTTTTCCATGAAATATGATCATCTATCACCTCCTGAGAGATTCTGGGAAAATATATTAAATTCTTCTTTTACATTCAATAATCAAAAATTATATGCATGAAAAACAAATTAAAAAAACATTTTTTTTTCTCGATTATATACAGGATTCTATTATATACAGTGAAAGGAAATCGGAGACTGTATATAATCGAGTTCGCGCTGCATTAGTTTCCAACTTGGAGGATAAATCTAAACACTCCCAACACTGAGTATTTCCGACGTCACCAATATATTATCGAAGAAACTCTCGCCTAGAATTATTAAGCTGTGCGTGTTTTTCTCATATGAATTGTTGATCGTTTGTGTATCTGGATTCAGGCATCCCAACAGTAAAGCATTCTTATTACAGTCGATATGAAATTAACTCGGCTTCCTATGTTTGCACGCAACTAGTGATCACAGCCATATGTCCGATACACATCTCAAAGCGTACTGGTGAAGAAGCACAAACGCATAAGATACAGGCTAGCATTACGATCGCCAGAAAAATGTCATGACATTTTTCTGGCGACAGTCACGTGTGACAGTAACCCGGGTAAACCGATGAGATTCATCGCTTCGTCAGCGACTGTTACGGCGACAGAGCGAACGGAATAGCAGACACGAAAAAATCGGAAACGAACAGTCTCCCCGGCTCACTACGGTCGGGCACGACAAATTAGATGAATTCGACGAAACACCGACTGTTGTTGTATAGTATTACTTTATGCATACATGCTCTGTCGCTTGTATACGAGTGTAGCGCGCTCACAGAGACTGTCGATTCAATTTCATACCGACTGTTATGAAAATGCAGTACTTTTGGGATGCCTGGGTGGGACCGATCATCATTGAGGTAGATCCAGTAATGAGAATTTCAGTATAAACGGTGTTCATTGAGAACCACCGGAGTGAATTTCTGTTGCTTTAGATTCGGAACGCGGACAAACGGTGTCGCGGGTCTCTCTTTGGAGCGCAGCCAACAGTCGCGGTACAAACCGGGTTTAGCGACAAAAGGACAAACCCGCCCTCAGGTGTTGGGTGTCTCAAAGCCGGGCAACGACAGCAAACACGGCGGCTGGTCTCCTCTTCGTAGGAGTGGCGTATAAGCCAGCCGCTTATCTACGTAAAAGCCCCGGTAGCGACTGGCTCGCACGCTTTCCCAGCGTCGCGGGTTCCAACCTGTGGCCCGCGGACCACACATTGGTACACATGTGTAACAATCCCAAAAACTCAAGAAATCACATAGGAAAAATGAGATAATAACGGAGTTTAAAGCATTACACATCTACACATTAGTTAGTTGTTTAGTTGAGTGGTATCCGTAGATTAAATATCTATTAAATACATTTGACCGGATGGTCCCCTAATAATCCTTAATAAATAAAATTAAAGAATAAGCCATAATAATCCAGTCGACATTAGTGAATAAAAATGAAAATATCGATACGAAAATATGAATATGAAATCATTATCTTTTTTTTTTTGACATAATACTATGTCTTTCAGTAATGGTCAGAAAACTGGTTACATTTTTTTATGAAATAGTTTTACCATTAATATTTATTTTGGCTATGAAAGAATTTTGATTGTTTGCGATCCAATCGAATCGGAAGTTCTTTTATTCGGTTATTTATATATTACGGTTCCCTAACCTATAAATGAATCAAAATAAGGAAAAATGGAAGAATACACATTTTCCTATTGTGTTCTTGTGGCCGAGTATGTATGAAGGAGGCTAATAAGGCAGGCGTAAATTGGTCGCTCGAAGTGTAATTGCAGCATTCGTTCTACGGACAATGTGGATTCCTGTATTCTATTCATTCAGTATAAACAAACCATTCGCGATTTCAAAACACAGTATTCACAATTCATCAGTCATCTAGCTAGCGACTAGACGACAGCGAATCTTTCGAATAACCCTTCTCAAGGCCGAGTGTTTAGTTGAGTTTTCCAAATTGGTCTTTTCCAAGGCTAGAGGCGAATGAACTGATGAATTTAAGAGTCTCTTTAATTCAAAACACCATCATCATCATCATTCAAGTGCTCTCGCTCCAGCAGTCTTTCCCAATGCTGATGTCACACACATTGGTTTGCTCGATTCTAAGGAAGAATAAATGAGGGATATCGCACTGTGTACTGCACCGCGTCGATTTGCATGCCGTCTGGCGAAAAAAGCCTCTATGTTTTTGCATCACATCATATTTGAATCTGTACACCCAGGTTTTTTTTACGCGGGGGATACGTACCTCGTAAAAAAAACCGCGTTAATTGGAAAATCCGCGTAAAAAAACCGCGTTAATTCGAAAATCCGCGTAAAAAAAACCGTGTTAATTGGAAAATCCGCGTTAATTGGAAACTCCCCGTAAAGAAAAAAAGGTCACATAAAAATCCTCTTGAGAATCGTGATGGGGTGCGGCATACGCTCTGAGGGAGCTTGAAAGGGAGAGATATGAACTGAGAGAGAGAAGTGATGTTGCTCAGGTTTACGCGCAAAAATCGGAAAATCCGAGAAAAAAACCGCGTTAATTGGAAAATCCGAATTCGAGTAAACATTTATTGTAACTCATTAGATGAGCGATTTTAGGGGGTATGACGAAGCGAGGTGGAGTGCGACAAAGTAGTTGTCCAGCCTAAGGTAAATTTTATGGTTTAAATGCTCAAAAAGGTGCGCCTGAGGGAGAGATGTGATATTGCTCAGATTAAAAATAACATAACAAATTAATTCAAAAAAATCCAAATGTTTAATATCTTTGTTTTTTAAATTAATAGAACACAGATTCAACCAAAAACTGATAGAATGTATCGTACAATGCATAATCGCTATCGTAGATAACACCACATCGTCGGCATTTCAACGGGCTATCGACAGGTTGTGGTTCCTCGCCGTTTAGCTGTGCATTTTCGGTAGTTTTCTTCTCGTATTTTACCAGCTCGGTGGTGAACAACGCGGGCAAATTGAATCTGCGTTCGCTACAGATGCATCGAACCTGGCACATAGGTGCGGCACTAATATCCGTCAATAGCACTAAGTTCCGTCATATGGTCTCAGGAAGCATGAGGGACAGATTTGATATTGCTCAGTTTTTTTTACGCGGTGACCGCGTTAATTGGAAAATCCGCGTAAAAAAAAACCGCGTTAATTCGAAAATCCGCGTAAAAGAAACCTCGTAAAAAAAACCGCGTAAAAAAAACGCGTAAAAAAAACCTGGGTGTACTGTGGTGTGGGTTTAAAATTTCTGCGTTACGTTTGGGGTGCAAAGTTTCGAGCTTTAACCTGCTTGGAAGTCCATCTTAGACAAGTTTTGTCGATGCATGTCGTTGGCTGTCGGCGAAAGTTCTCTAAATATCGTACTCGCTCCGGCCAATCGCAGTTTCTATTTCGATACTCTGTTGAACAATTTTTCCGCATTTTTCCGAATGCATCTTCAGAATATGCTGGAACCGCACTGTATGTAGTGCTACGCACTGTATTACATGTATTGTTTTGAGTGCGTGCACTGTCCTCGCGAGAACAAGAATGAATCATGAATAAACCATTTTCAACTGCGTGTACAAAAAACCCTAAACCCATCGGTCTTTTTCAAGCCACTTAAACTTTCGACTATAGATCTAAGAATTTTCGATACATTCTAAAAATCTATTCAAAGTTTATGTTTGCCTGAAGAGAGCTTCTGTGAATTCAGGAGTGTGTTTCGATTTATTGGTGTAATGATGTTGATTTGAATTGTAAAGGGTTTAAGCTTTCTCAGTTTATTCGCTTCTAGCCTTGAAAAAAGATCAATTTGAAATCCCAAACTAAACAACTGCCTAGATAAATCGTGAATGACTGATTTGTGATTTTTTCAATCGATCATTCAACTTTCGTGATTTTATTGTTTTCGGGTTGAAAGTAACGTAAGGTATTTTTCAACGTTATGAGTTGTGTTCTTCAGTGAAAAACTGAAGTTGAAATTTCGTATCGATGTTATTGCTTTCGCCTCCACAGCCAACACATAATAGGTTCGGTTCGGATTTTCTGTTACCGTTCTGCGTCTACTGAGATATTTCGTTCTGCGTTGGAAATGTAATTTTGCTGGGATATACTGAAAAACTGCTTAGATATTCAAGAAGTTCAATATTCCAGTTTCAGTGCTCTAGACAGCGATGTTTAGAATTAGTTTGACAATCTACTCAAATTGCTTCGTGAAGCGTTTGCGCTCCTCACTCAGTGAAAGCATTCATTTGTCGTCCCTTGTCATTGCTATCAAATATTTGCATCAAGAAGTTTTCTCACTAATTTCTTCAATTTTTGTGCTCGCCGGCAGTAATTTCGTAGTTCTATGTTAACAGTGCAGTCGTGTCTTGAACATCACCCTTCTTTATTTATCTTTTTTTTATTTGCGGCCCGCGGTACCATGACTAACACGTGTTTGTGGCCCCTATGAAAAAGGTTGAGTACCGTTGAGCTAGATTTCCATAGTAAATGGTTGCATAATATACCCCACGATTTTATTTTTGTTTCATCAATGTCCTAGCTTAAGGCAGTATTCTAGTCTAGAAATTCGAAAAAAAAAGTTTTTTCCTTCATATTTCTGTAGTTTAGGCATTCAAGAATATACTCTAGAAAGGGGTTATCGAAAATCCTATTGTTTACCCATTTTAGTTATGCGGTATTTAACCTTGTACGGCCATAACAATGAATTTCAAACGCGTTTTCCTCGAAACTAGTTTTTTCAAACTGACGTACACGTTATCTCAAATTCTACTGAACCGATTCATGTCGAATTTATATGGATACAATCTACAGGCATCTCTCTATCGCATGAATCTCTAAAAAAAGATATATTTTTTAATTTTACTTTTTTTGTAATCGGGGAACGTAAGAGAACAGACATACAAACATACATACAAACAGGTTGAATAAAACCGTTTAAAAAAGTAGTTGGCTATTTTGTTACTGCGGCCATCTTGGATTTTAATTTTTCATAAAAATCTGTGTTTTTCTAGTCAAGCCTTTTCATTTGATACCCATATTGATAGGATTTTCAGAAAATATTTAATCCGCCATTTTGTGGTGGCGGTCATTTTGGATTTGATTTGTTTCATAAATAACTGTGTTCTACTAGTCAGGCCCTTTCATTTGTTACCCATTTTGATGAGGTATTGTGAAAAACTGAAAGTGGTTTATATCTGTGGAAGAACCGCAAGGTTGACGTGGGACTACCATTGGTTTAGTGATCATTGGTTTGAAGTTGCATCTGGATCAATTCTCAACGAATGGATGCATAAATATTTGGGAGGGGGTGGGAGGTGAGCGAAACGTTGGAGGCACAAGGTTTTGAGCCTTAACGCAATATTGTCGTTCGCTTTGTGCACAACGTCGTCGAACAACTTGTATGTAGCGAAGGCAAAATATTAGGGAGAAGATGCAATCACGCAAAAGTAGTGCAAAATTTATTCTCCGCTTTCTCATGTTTGCCCTTTACATAATACATTGCTTGTAATTCTCGAATTCTAATTCTCTGTGGTCACTTCCTATAGCGTACAAATCGGATACCGTTAACTAGTCAAGGCACACACTTATTTGAACATACCATCGACTTGATTCACTGCCCGGAGGATTTTTTGTCTTGCCTATTTGTCGTTCCAAAGAAATAAACAAAACCTTCAATTCGAAAAATTATAAAAATGTATCACCGGTTACGCTCTAATTGAAGAAATAGAAAACTGTATTACACATTCTTTCGCGGAAGAATCTTGAGAAACGGCACAGGCTGTACATCTAATTCCAAACAATCAAAAAGGAAATTGCTCAGAATAATCCATAGTTGTTGATTTTGTACTTATGAAGATAATACGAGGGGCTTTCAAAATATTCTGCAATATTCGCCACAAATCCCACAGTAGAAAAACTTTTCGTAAGCCATATATATTCGCCAAATTTTTTGCTTGTTTTACTATCTTCACTGTTTTTGTTATAACCGGAAAAAATGCTGAATAAATTTCATATCTAATAACATAGAATAGAACATACAAAGCTGGGAGAAAATCGACGACTGGCGGACTCGAAACTGGACCAGGACACTTCCCGATACTTTTGGTACTTCGACTGACCAAACACTTTTCTTCCACTGCGGATCAACTTCACTTTAATTTTTGAACACTAGATAGTTTCACCACTTCACTATTTTACTTCGATAGTTTATTTGCTACTGAACGATTCACTGCAATGGTTTATTTCAGCTGAACATTTCACTATGATGGTTTAGTTTTTTTTTATCCCTTTTGTTTATTTTAGACTCATTAGCATTTTAGCTGTAACAAAGCCGAATTTCATTCGTGTACATGTCACATGTTTATCATATCTATAATTAGCACATTACACAGTTGCCATGTTTTCGGCGTTAGAGTATTCCCTTCTATACCATTGCATATGGTACACATTTACACAGTTACCATATGAGCGTAAGAGTTTTCGTTCTGTTCTTCCATTATCCAGTTAGACCGGACAGCGGAGACAGTTGATTGATCATTGTTGAGTTATTTATAGAACAGCATCCTGATGTGTCTTGCAGAGCAGAGCAGTTGTATGGATGAATCGATCTTATTTCGACCGTGATTCGATCTCCATCGCTGATGATTGTAGCGTGGACGTAGTTATTCTGTAACAACACAAAGATGGTCACAATGAGGGCCCTGAGTTTTCAACTCACGATCGATCGCTTACTAAGCGAACTCGCAACCAATGTGGCTACGGAGAGCCCCATTGCTTACAGGGTTTATAATTGCATTAATTCTGAAGAACAACAGGTGTTATGAAATGGCCAGAAGACTGCGCCTCAGTCGCGATCAAGGGGAGTTAAACAGGGTTGTCCACTCTCTCCGTACATCTTCGATTTGATGATGGAGAAAGCATTGGTGACGACAGAGGATGTTTTGGATGGCTTTCTGAAGCTCAATCAAACAGGAAAGCTGAAGTTTCCAGTCATCCTTGTTTATGCAGATTTAATGAAGCAAAATGTCGAATCATGGCAAGAACGCCTACAGGACAATCGACAACGGAAATAAAAATCTGTGACCGGATTTGAAAAACATCTTCTTGTATTCAATATTTGGGTGTCCCAATCACGGAACGGTTGCATCGAAATCTAACGACAGGAAAGAAATCCAGAGACGCTGTAATTGCCTCGAAAATGATTTTAGACTTCCTTCAGAAAACACAGCCTTCAGAGAAGTTAGGATCATTACTGTTCGGTTTTAGGGTACAATAAATGATTCTATGGTGGTTGGAGACTCCATCCTTCTCTCTAAGAGTGTGCTGCCCTACAAATGAAACACAAATTTCTGCATTACTCGAGAACTAATCAAGCAAATGAAACCAAATTAGACATATGGAGGTTCTAGGGTGCAATAAATGTTTCTATGGTGGTTAAAGACTCCATCCCTTTTCTAAGAGGGGGCTGCGATACAAATGAAACACAAATTTTTGCATTACTCGAGAATTAATCAAGCAAATGAAACGAAAATTGGCATGTGGAGGTTTTAGGTTGCAATAAATGATTCTATGGTGGTTAGACAAGTCATTATTAGTCAAGTCAAGTTAGTAAAGAATGAATCAAGCAAATGAAACCAAATTAGGCATATGGAATTTTTAGGGAGTAATAAATGTTCTTATGGTGGTTGAAGACTCCACCCCCTTTCTAAGAGGGGGCTGCGATACAAATGAAACACAAATTTTTGCATTACTCGAGAATTAATCAAGCAAATGAAACGAAAATTGGCATGTGGAGGTTTTAGGTTGCAATAAATGATTCTATGGTGGTTAGACAAGTCATTATTAGTCAAGTCAAGTTAGTAAAGAATGAATCAAGCAAATGAAACCAAATTAGGCATATGGAATTTATAGGGAGTAATAAATGTTCTTATGGTGGTTGAAGACTCCACCCCCTTTCTAAGAGGGGGCTGTCATACAAATGAAACACAAATTTCTGCATTACTTGAGAATTATTCAAACAAATGAAACGAAATTTGGCATGTGGAGGTTTTAAGGGGCTATCTCCGTGTTTCCTGTTCACCCAACCCATTAGTGTCGGTATTAGCCTGTGCGTTCATCTGCCGTTATGCGCCGCACTCCACTCTTGCTGCCACTTAGCTTTCTACTCCGCCCTCATTAGCTTCCGGATTCCTCTGGTTCCCCTCCTCTTATAGCACTCGCTGTCCTCCGCCAAGATGATGTCTATGGGGATCAACCTGGCTATGACGCAGACCGCTTCTGTTGACACGGTTCTGTACTATCCAGCCTCCTCGTGTTCCGCCGAGTTTCTAACGACGCGATCCAGGTTGGACCCCTGTACCCCCGAATAACGATATCATCCGCGAAGCCAATGAGCAGGTTCAGTTTTAGTACGCCACCGTACATACTGTTCCAGAGCGATGGGCCCAGGATAGAGCCCTGCGGAACTCCCACCGTAGTTTTAATCTGCGCCTGGCCCGTGTTTGTCTCGTACACCAGCACTCGGTTCTCGAAGTAGCTTCTCAGTATTCTACACAGGTAGTCTGGGACTCTCATCGTGTGGAGTACAGTCACGATGGTCTCCCGGCTGGCACTATTGAACGCGTTCTTAACGTCGATCATTACCACTGCACAGTATCGATTTCCTCTAAGCTTCTGTTTGGATGCTCTGTTCTCTCTTTCGACCACTATGCGAATGGCATCTACCGTGGATCTCCCTTTCCGAAATCCGAATTGACTATCCGACAGTCCACGAACTCCCTCCGTGCATTCCGTCAACCTATTGAGGATGATTCTCTCCAGAAGTTTCCCAAGAGTGTTCAGCAGGCATATGGGTCTATACGATGCAGGCAGGGCAGTAGTACTAGCTTTTGTACCTTCCATTGATCCGGAAAGTAGCATTCGTCTAGACACTTTTGCATTGCTGTCCTGAACATATCAGGGAATGCTAGGACTGCCGCTTTTAAAGCTACATTGGATATTCCTTCTGGGCCAGGCCCTTTCTCCGTTTTGAGGCGTTTTATAGATGCAAATAGCTCGTCGTTCGACACCTCTCGGCGCTCGGTGTTATCCTCATCCTCTCCATATGGCGTGGGTGGCCAGGTCGTTGGGTCGTGCTGCGGAAATAACCCTTCCACAAAAATTTTTAATTTTTCGGGACACATTTCTGAGGGTATCGTTGGGCCCCTGAGCTTCGCCATCATGGATTGACGTCCACGTCCCGACATAACTCCCTGAAGCAATTAGATTTGCTCCGCTTGATCGCCCGTTTAAGAGTGGATCTAGCCTCTCTAAATTCTACTCTCCGCTCTTCTCTGGTGTCTATGCTTGACCGTTGGAAGCGGCTTCTAGCGCTAAGGCAGTTGGCCCGAAGCACGTTAGGTGCCTCACTCCACCTGGAGGCTGGAGGTCGCTTATACCTGGGTTCCCTTTTTCTTGGCATTGTTATATCACTTGCTGCTGCCGTCGTTTCCGTCAGTTCAACCGCGTTCATGTTCAAGACGCCGCTCTCCACGCGTAGTGCTTCGATGAAAAGGTCCTTGTCAAAGGTTCTTGTCTTCCATCTGCACGGGCATGTCCTATTTATCCGTACTGCCACGGAGTTTAGTTGGCCAATGGTATAACGGATGGTTTGATGATCACTGTGGGTGTATCCTTCGCATACCCTCCACCTCATTTTCGTCATTAACGACGGACTGCAGAATGTCAAGTCGATGATGGACTCTCGACCATCTCGGCGGAAGGTACTAGTGGTGCCCTCGTTGCACAGGGTAACATCCAACTTGGCTAGAGCTTCTAGTAAACTAGTCCCTCTCGCGTTGGTGCATCTGCTTCCCCACTCTACTGCCCAAGCATTGAAAATCATAGTCATAGTCATAGTAATAGTCATAGTCATTGTAATAATAATAGGAATAAGAATAGTAATAGTAATAGTAATAGGAATAGATAATAGAAATAAGAAGAGTAATAGTAATAGTGATAGGAATAGTAATAAAATTACCAATAAATTATTAGTAATAACAAATTGCGCCAGTAACACCGGCTGAGTGTATCCTATGGCTTACTTTCTCCACTAACAAATTTCCTAAATTCCCGAGATATTTATGAGAGGTCGTAGAGTTTTCTGCATCACTCTTAAGTAAATATCGAACTAACATTCCTTCCCTTTCCTTAGCAGTTGCAAGGGCGTGGCAAGGGCAATTCTGAACTGTTGGAGAAAGCACACCTTCAACTAAGTGGTATTGCTAATCAAGGTTGGTTCCAATCGTATCAACGTTCTCTTATTTGATTCATTCAACGCACACAATAAAATGTTTTAAATCACTCATGAAACAGAAAACTGACGTGTCAACGAAAACACTGAATGGACACAGTGTTCATCGATGCTCGCTTGTATCATTATATGATTCGTTCGTTAGTTTCTGCCGTCGTTTTACTTTCGTTTCCTGATCCGATTGGGTGCTTAGCCTCGGAGCTTTGGATCGAATCGCTTTGTGATAGAGTGGTGTCGCTTTTAGAAAAGAATTGAATCGCAAGGCAAAAATGCGATGCGATGAAAATATAACTTTTCGATGTGCTGATGCTCGCAGGTGCGCACCTAACAGTTGTCGTCTAATAACATTTAAAAGGAAAGCCAATAGGGTTCAGTTTGCTTACCAAATAGTAACTATAATATAACCTTCGAAACGCAATCTATAAATACTTCGAGTTTTGCTTGTCCAATATTTATTATATTACAAATCGTCAAATGCGGACTTTTGTCCAATAGTGGAAGCACAAGTTCGCAGCCTATGGGGCAAACGATCGCACTTGAAATAAGCTTTTGAGATAACTGAAAATCAATGATTTATCATTAGTAACGTGTAAAAAAATCATAAGTAGCGTGTGTAGGCATCATCTAAGTGGGGATGGGTAGTTGATTACTTGCTGGCTAGACTGATTTGTTGTAAATTCCGAAAAGGCATACGATGCATCCTCATGACGCTAAATATCGTCCCTCTAGTTTTGTAACCTGGTTATATCCACGCTGGACTTTGATGGCTTTCGCAAAAACACCAAATCTTTGAAGAAATCTTTTGTCCAATGGTCTGCAATGGATGATCAGTTTCTCAGACTGCTCACTCTCGACTAGAGATGAAACGGAATGTTGATTTTATTTTCACTCCGGATGATCAAATTTTCCGGATAATCGAATCATAAAAAAATTAAAAGGAAATCTTTCGGTACACGTAAAATAACTATGATTTGCACTGACTTATCTGTATAATGCAGTATCTTAGCCACAAATTGACTAGCGCACCATGGGGGAGGAAGAATGTTTTGAAATTCGAAAAAAAAACATTGCCTTGTTACAGCTCATGAACCAAAATATTATTCAAATGATCAAGTCCAAATACAAGCAAAAGCTTGTCATCCAGGAGCCAAGGAGAGTTCGATGAGATGGTTAAGCGAATCAACGTTAAGGATGCTATGTTTTGGGTGGCCGAGGCTTGAGACGAGGTACCTACTGATTCCATTGTGAAGTCAAGGAAAATGTTGATATCCCGTGGTCGGCTGTAAAAGAAAGCATGAACGCATGAACGGTGATTTTATGGTTTTCGGAAGACTCAAACTTTGGCGTCTTTACGACAATAGTAGGTAAAGTCTGGATGAGCTAAAATGTTGTAAAGTGTATTTTTTCGAGGTAATCGATATTTTTCAGGAAGTCCCATTCGTAAATTTGAGATGACCATTCTCACTGGCACTCTAATGTACATCGTTACTCTTGAATTTATTTTTGAAACAAAACAAATAATAATTTGCAAAAAAATAAAAATTAAATTAAATCTATTCTGCGATAATATCGTAACTTATGAAGATGCTAAATAGACATCTTTTGAGAATTCAATAAATCAAAGGACTATCCAAGCGGATTCAAAGATTTATCACTTATTTTGTATTCTTTGCAACAATCTCAACACTCCTACCCCAACTTTTCCTTTTCCTTACTACATCCATGATTATTTGAAAGATCATATGATGCACTGTGGATAACCGAATTGAAACATACTAAACAGACACCGCTCATCCTAACTACATCCATGTTTCATTAAATTATCATATTAGGTATGTTTAATTATTAAATCGATGTATTCTTTTGAATTAGGAATTTCCTAAATTTTTAAATTTACTAAAAAAAATATCTAGCTTCGTACAAATTTGTTCAAATAACCATATTTATAAAGTATATTGACAAATTATTCAAAATTTTCGATAAAAAAAATCAAAACCAAAATACTCCGGATGATCGAGTCTAAAATTTCGGATAATCAAGCCTCCGGATAATCGAGTCCGACCTGTACTTACTCGTTCTTAACTCATATTAAAATTATTTCAATATATCCCCAAAAAAATCATAATTGTAACCTTTTCTGTTATTAAGTTCTTAACAGAAGAAAATCTGTTCAATATTCGGGTTAAAAACGTTTTGTTGGGAGAAGTAATGGATACAATCTGGAACGTAACGTTATTTGATGATGTGAAAAGTTCTTTCGGATTTACATTAGAACTTCATTTCTTTTCTGAAGAAACATTCCGCAGAAACTGAAATATGTATATTCGGAAGATTACTGTATAGTATTTATTTTCCATCGATTGGTGAAACGCTATACTCCATGCGAAAACTGATAAATATTGACCATCCGGATAACATAAAAATTCTTGCTATCAATTTCATATCACATCTGTGTGTATTTTCGCATGCACCAGACTTTTTTATTCGATGTTTTCTTCTTTACGTTAGGCGTGTGGTCCTGATTTTTTTTGTCGTTAAAAGTTACTTGCTGGCGGTTTTCCAATGTCCTTTATGCTGTCATTCTTCGAAAACAAACTACTGTACCACAAGCATTTACAAAACATAACATCTTTTATCGCATATAATATTAACCCACATTAATCTAAAATATGTATTACACCTGATAAAATTTAAGAATAAGTAGGGGACTTTCAAAAACAACTGATCGAATAAAAATCGCCGCTTTGTTCCCT
This sequence comes from Toxorhynchites rutilus septentrionalis, assembly GCF_029784135.1. NCBI lineage: Eukaryota > Metazoa > Arthropoda > Insecta > Diptera > Culicidae > Toxorhynchites > Toxorhynchites rutilus. Next base: position 47,106,498 of record NC_073744.1, read on the forward strand.
GCTCTAAATATTTGTACGGTATGCATCACAATATACAGACATTTGCTGCATTGGCCCCTAAAACGCTTGCTGTCGGTATGATAATTGTTCAAATGAGTGCAATCACGGGAAAATTATCGCTTGGCGATCCTTCTCTGTCTCATCCGCACACAAATCCGATCGATGGAGAGTGAATCATTGGTCGACAGAGCTGCTGTTCTTTCTACTTACGAGACAGAATGAACTTGTCTACCACATGTTTGGATTCGCTCACTCACTGAGTGGTATCGTATGATGCGAGACCAACACATTGATTGAAGAAGCTGTTTTCACATGCTGAAAAAAGTTGGATGCTTTCGTCGATTCTCTCGTCAATCACCAACATTGTTGCTAATCATCAGCAACGGATGGATGCTAGCTTCTAACTTTTTTTTTTTCTTATGTTGGTACCTTACCTTAAGACGCACATCTGTCAGGTTTTAGTGCCATCCGATTATAAGTGTCTGTCTGTGCGTCACCGAGCCCGAATTGTACTGAATTATTTGACAAACATCAAGTAAGTATCATCGAGCAAGCACCGTATTCACCTGATATGGCCCCGTGTGACTTTTATTTGTTCCCCAAGTTGAAGTTGCCACTTCGAAGAGAGATTTCAGTCGATGGAGGAGATCAAAGAGAATGCGACGATCGAACTAAAGACCACTCCTTCGTTGGGCTTCTAGGGATGCATGGAGGACTGGGTCAAGCGTTGACACATGTGTGTTGCTTCAGATGGATCATATTTTGAAGGAGATAAAATAAATTTGCCTGAAATTTGACTCTATTTGTTTTTATTTAAAAAAAATCCCGGTACTATCTGATTATAGGGTTTGAATGTCTTATCAAACCAAATTCTTTGTTTTTGCCGAATCAGACATCGAGCCATTTTCGTGCTGCTCAGCGAATGCGTGTCCCAACGATTAAAACGTTCGGTAATCGGAAGGAGCCAAGTCTGGTGAATGAATCGTATTTGGTTGACGGTCCCATTCAAGTAGCTCAACCGTTTCTTTGATCGATCTTGTTCGGTATGACGGGAGGTTGTTATCATGAAAAATCACTTTATGTTGTATTTTCTGATATTCAGGTAGTTTTCGGAGCAGAGAACGGATCAATTCGATCAGTTGTTTTCGGTGACGTTCACTTTTTACAGCATCGACGGTTTTCGAAAGGTCGTCCCAGATTAAACCCCGCTGATTCCTGAAAAACACAAATTGGTTGGTTGGTCAACATATGGTATTTTACGCTTCAGAATTCTTCAAAAATATTCACTTCCAACCCCGGTTTTGATCTAATGCAGAAATGGTATTCTTTTGTACCCAGCAAGTAAAATTTCTCACCACACAATTCTGAAGTCAGAGGGTCTTCGTAGTCACATTGGTTGCGCGTTCGCTTACTAAGCGATCGATCATGAGTTCAAAATTCAGGGCTCTCAATTGACCATCTTTGTTTTGTTATAGAATAACTACTTGTACGCAACAATCATCATGAAGATGATTAATGGTCGAATAAATTCATCCATAAAATTGCTCTGCTCTGTAAGAAACATGGGGCTGTTGTGCTATTAATAACACAACAATGATCATATCAACTCCTCCGCTGTCCGGTCCAACTGAACAATGGAAGAACAGACGGAATACTCGTTCGCTTAAATGGCTACTGTGTAATGTAGCATATGCAATGGTACAGAAGCAATATTCTTACGCCTGAAAATGGCTAATGTGTAATGTACAATAGAGTTTCAATGAAAATGACCATCTCGAATTTTCAAACGGGACTTTCATAAAAATGTTGATTTGGGTTTATGTTTTTTTGAAAGCTGAAAAATCACCCAAGAGGGCAGTACATGAAATCGGTGTTTAAAAAAAATTGTTGATGCTATATGTCTTAAAATTGGATGAAACGTCGAGACGTTACTTGTTATCTCAAAAAAAAATGTTTTGTCAAAAATCGACTTTTCAGTCGGAACAACGGCCAAGTGCCGAAAAGTGCCAAATTTTTGACCTAAAAAAATTTTATACAGTATATGATACATACATGATAGAATATGAATGAGATATGATGGAAGCCGCCATCTGTGGTCCTGGATGAGATTGCTCCTGTGTTTTTTTTTTTTATCCAAAATATATATTTTTATTAAGGCTCATATGGCGTCAACCTGACGGGGCCGGGAGTTCAATATTTCGACAATGTTTGCCTTATAACTATGTTAGTAATATGTAACCGATTACTCGCGGTTGGCTCGAGGTTAGTATTACAAGTGTTTTCGTAATTGTGATGTTGCTGTCTTCAATGATCTGTACCTGTGCCCGACATGGGATACTTCCTATTGGGATGCAGCTGACCATTAATCAGCAACGCCCCCCTAGTCTGTACCCCATATCTAGCGTGGTGCGTCTTCTCGAGGAATCCAGGATAGAATGGTCACTAGCCGGCGCAACCATCAGCTCGTGTAGAGTTGTCATGAACGGTACAACCTTTGGCTTTTGTTGAATCATCAGTGGACTGCACAACCTTTGGCCCGTGTATCTGTAAAGAGTATGTATTGCCGCGACTAAGTAAAAGTTTATAGATCGGATAGGAGGGATACGAAACAGGGACACAACGAATGAAACATCATTAAACGTTGACATCGGCGTTTCTGAGGAACAGGTATAGATGAAGCAGAAGATCAGGATCACGGCTACCTAAGATATCCCGGACGGGGATATCCGATTGTCTGCCTTTTGCTCTCAGTGCTCTAGAGAGCTGAGAGCGAGCAGCATGGAACCATTGCATGGAATATTTGCTCCTGTGTTATGTATGGATGAAATAAAGAAAAAAAACTCATCAGTGTAATATTACATAATTATCCCTATCGAACACAAGTATCAATTTTTCTCACCAGAAAAAAACATGTTACTTTTTCATAGAGAAAACATATTTGAAATAGAAAAGGCAATTTTCTTTTATAATTTAAACTTTCTGAATATTTTTTCAACCCATTTCCATTTTCGCTTCAAACCCAACGTAACACGATGCGATATGCCTCAATGCGAATTTTAATTGGACTAACAGCACCAGATACGATATGTAGAGCATTTCTCCAAATTTTCTCGTCGTATAAACTTACCTTGGGTGAAAATGAACACAACAAAACATCAACTTAAACCAAACGACCCGTTCTCGAGCGGGAACACACCTTGGTTTTTATTTATGAAAATTGAAATAAATCGTTTCATATATCGAGTCATTTTTAACACAACTGCTATATACAATCTTACACCTATACTTGTGCTGATTTTTTTACAATACAGGATCGGTTATTGATACGAAATTTTACGAAGCAACCAACATTAAAGTTCCAAATTTAAATTTTATTTGCTAGAATTAATCATATCACTTACCTTACTTGCAATACAAAAATGCCCCCGACTTACATATATTTGCAATGCTGATTTCCGCCAGGCAGCTTGGTTTTGATGTCTCTGTTAGGGAACACATTTCGGAAGGAACAAAAGTTCCCCCTACTTTTATGTATTTACAATGCCGATTTCCCCCAGGCAGTTTGGTTTTGATGTCTCTGTTAGGGAACACATTTCGGAAGGAACAAGAGTCCCCCCGCCTTCATGTATTTGCAATGCCGAATTTCCCCAGGCAGCTTGGTTTTGATGTCTCTGATAGGAACCCGCCGCATGTGTCGTCAATTTCGACCAATCAGAAGTGGGTATTTCCGTTAGAATAGGGGTTGAGATTTTTCAATTGTTCATGACATATATTATTTTCTTCAATATTAAAAAATTGTTATGGAGTGCCGGAATCAATTGACGTAATAAGCGTTTGAAAGTGGACTCGATTTTCGATTTTCAATTTGTACCTCAATATGTTCCCGAAAAACGTAATCCTACGTCAAAACTCAAACTTTGACGGCTGTACGATACTAAAAATGAAATCCGATTGAGCTGAAATTTTACATAGGGTAGTATTTCGAGGAAATCAACATTTTTGATCAAGTCCAGTTTCAAAATTGTACAATTGTAATGTAAAATTTATAGATACGATAAAACATGTAACATGTACATCATTAAAATTCGACTCTGTTACAGCTAAATGCTAATGAGCTTAAATAAACAAATGGAAAAAAAATCTGAAACCCATTCTGATCGCATTGGAAAATGTAATTATTGGAACTTCCCACTTCCACTTCCCACATTGCAAGTTTTGACGAAAACGCATCGTATCCTAGATATTGCCCTCGACAATTTATTATTGTTTCTAAAAATGAAGTTTTACGTAGGGACTCTTGAAAAAGCTGTGACCGAGGAGATATGTCCGAATATTTGGCAACAATACCACACAGTCACTTTTAGCATTGATCAGCCTCATAATAAATTATGTTCACAATTCTATTGTTTGACGTGATACTAAATGTATGATAAAATTCTAATGGCCGGATGTACTCATGCACCAAGTCGAGCACATCACATATCCCTGTAGGAATCATGTCGAAAAGCTGATCTGAACTGCACACACCAAGCTGGAATCCCGTTGTTGAAGGCTTCTGATGATCCACATGAAACCGGATATTGAATTCAACCTAGAAATCTACGACATTGTGCAACTTGCTCAATGCTAGTGCTAAATCTCAATCTTGTCGATCCACATAAATCCTACGCAGTTATCTGTTTTGACTGCCCAACAGATTACTAATACATATGCACTCTGCAAGCGCCCTATTGTGCAGACAGAAACGACGTGAAACTTCACATAACATAATAAAGTGAAGTAGTGTGAGCACATTACAAGTTATTATCCTAAAGACTTTGATGCGCGAGTTATAAGCGAACGATTGAAACTTATCTATTCTCTGTTCCGCAACATTTCCCTGTCATTGCCTTCTGCTGTAGTGATGTATGAACTACCGGCAATACTTGATAAACCAATTATCGTAAATTTCCAAGCCTCGTAAAGTGGTCGCTCAAGTAACGCAAACACGTGAAAAAGCAACTGCGTTGGAAAACACTACATAAATGAGCGCTTGTTTCAATTAGCAAACGCCTATTTCTTCTCAATATTATGGGAACTTTTGCCACTGTCATCCGAGGATTCCTAGGTGGTTTGCTGGCTCTCGTATCGAAAGCTTCTCGAGTCGCTTCGAACACTTCGAAGGTTTTCCCTTGCTCTTGTGATGATGCGGCTCGGCAATTCCACAGCCCTATGGCGAGCCCGCTTCGCTTGAGCTGTCTTGCTCATCAAATTGGCCGCGGATAGAGATGGTTATCGTCGTTACTGAATGAATAGATTGTATGCGGATGGGAGCCGTGTCATAGAAAATGGAAATTAATGGCCAGCAAAAATTAGATTTGATTCTTGGACATTGGGTGCGATCAATTTGCAGTTCAACGAGTTGTATCAATTTGAAAAGACGTCTGGTTGGACAAATCGTTTTGATGGTTGGTGTTATAAATTGAAACAATAATTTGAATACATTTAGGGAGCCACGGAAACAGATGTTAACATGAATGTTATTATAAGTCATTCCTAGGATAATGTTTCGACGAAAGATTATCTTCGGCATAGATAACGATATTTTCAACCAATTTATCTTCAATCGAACAAACGCTCTATTCCAGACATGCTTTCTAGAAATTCTTCATTATCGTAACGAAACTGTGGCGTAATTTGATCTGAAAATACTATCCTCATCAACCGATTTCATTGAACTAGCCGAAGTTCCCTTCGATGGTGTGGAATGGTCCTACCATTATTTGTAATTGGCCCATTTTCTTTTCTGTCGGTTTTCGTACTTTAGGGTTGGGAAGGTAACTAATACCGTTTTTTTTGTGATTATAAATGTTACCAACGTTGAAATGCGGTTGTTTATTTTACGATCGGACACCGTTCGGACAACAAGTGCATATGCATTGTGCGAGTGGGATTGATCAGTTGCAGTTGAAAACGAATAAGCAGGAGGCTTTCACTTTGTGTGATTCAGGCGGAACAGGAATTGTTTGATGATAAAAGTGTGTTTGTGAAAATAAGTACAGAAATAAAAATTCTTCGAAGATTAATGTGACTGAGAGATGCTATCTGTCGTAAATATGGGACATGTAAAAACAGTTCGCCCGGGTGATGTGTTATTTTGTTTGCCCGTGATTTTTGCAACTCTCAGTGTACTAGTGACTCGTGCCGATCCTGTTCCAGAGCCGGATCCAGCAAGAATTCTTGGAAAATATATCTTTTCCTATCACCCTTCGGAAACCGATTATCACCTATCGCGCCAGCCTTTGGATACGAGCAACATGGTTGAGAACGATGACTATGACAGCGAACCATCCGCTAGTCACAGCAGCTACGGACACTCGTATTCCGGATCGGAATCGCCTGGCTACATGACATCATACACCACATCAACGAAGCATGGCGATTCTAGCGGTTTCGATAGTGACAGTTACGAAGATAATGACGATCGAAAAAATTACTACACCAGCAGCTCGGCCTACCAGAAAACAAAACCAATCATTCCGATCCTGCAGTCGTACAGCATTATTCATGCCTCCAAAGACAGTTCGGCCATGATCAAAAACAGTGACAACTACAACAACAACTACAGCAGCAACGAAAGCGAAGAAGAAGCGGAGTATGAACAGACTTATTATAAGCCTCCGAAAGTGATTCACACCAAAGCGAAGATGATTCCCATAAGCCAACACGTCGAGGTGGAACGGCCGGTTCCTGTTCCGTATGTTAAGAAAATACACGTGCCCATTCCGAAAGGGGTGCGGATTCAAATTCCCCATCCTGTGCTGGTCCCCGTGCCGCAGCCGTATCCTGTGCACGTTCCTGTATCGCAACCAGTGGCGGTAGGTTGATCTTTTGCCATTTGAATAATTATGTAAAAATGTCACATGAAATTGGGACGGCTTACGAGCAATTTGCGAGTTTATTTTTTTATTTTTTTATAATAGAGTATTTCGAAGTAAAATCTGCCAGAAAAATTAAAACAACCTTTTGTGACGCTCTCCAATTTGCATGAAACTTACAACATTCTTCCACAGATCGATTGTCCTGTACCAATCAAGACTATTCATTCAATACAGCCTATATTTATTAGGGTGCCAATGAATGTATGGGAAAAAATCGATCCTAAAATTTCAAGAACTTACCCGATACAAAATGTTCACCACCTCGAAAAATTTTTAGGATGTTGTGTTCAAGACACGACCGCTGTGTTGACGTAGAACTACGCTGTGGTTTAATTCAAGTCGCTTGTTCATAACTGCGGATATTATTTTATAATGCAACGAAAATTTTGAAATAACCATTCTACCAGTTTGGTTGCCCTGAAATGTTTTGTGGTGTAGAACTACGTATTTCATTAAGGGTGCCAATCCAGGTCACGTTTTTATGGAATAAAGTTAAAGTTAATAACTATTTTTACTAACTAGAAGTATTTCCATTTTCCCATACATTTGTCATTTGTGAGCTTCCCTACTCATGCCGTCAATAACGAGCAGCTTATCGGCGACCAGTGATGCACCCGTGGCCGAGTGTTTAGCGTCTCACATTATCATGCCGGGTGTTCGGGTTCGATTCTCGTTCCGGAGGATTTTTCGTCAAAGAAATTTCCTCCGACTTGCACTGTGGTCACGCGTATTCAAGAGCTTGCCCCTCGGAATACATACAAGGCGTGTTATTTGGCTTAAGAAATCTCAACTAAGTATTAATAAATGACGCTAGTTAATGCATACGTTGAGACGGCAAAACGTTAATGCCATTCAAGAAGAAGAAGATATCGGCGATCAACGAAGGGAAATGATTTAAAGGTGAAGGTTCCTCTACAGGTCTATAAGGTACGCTTTGTTGCAACGTCTACCATTCTCTGCGAAACTCTCCCTGCTGGAGGTTATATAGCCACGTGTGGGACAGTGGTATTTTTCCAGCGCAGTAGAAACTAGGCATTATATTTTCAACCCCGAAACCTGATGCAGACTTTAGTCAGCCTGAAGGTTATAGGTCGATAACGCTGCTTACCTGGCTTGGTAAATTTTTTGAGAGAACGGTAAATAGACGTCTCATTACGGAACTGGATCCACACCAACCCGCGTGTCTTGCTGGCAAGGGAGTTCACATCTCACATCTTGTTAAGCTGGAGTCCCTTATTACCTTCGAGCAGAATGAGTACGTCTAAATAATATCTCTCGACATTTCAAAAGCTTACGACATAACATACAGACCTGAAATACTTCACAACTTAGCTTTCTGGATAATTTCTGGACGGATGATGAATATTTCCAATTGCCTCAAGCCGGGTTTAGACGTGTAAATATCAAACAAATGTCAAACGATCCGATGAATTCCGAATGCATCCATACTACGAAATTTGACATTTGGTTTACATGTGTGGGGCTACTCGCAGCCGGGCTACTTCAAAGGTTTTGTCGTAGAACTACGTCTTTCATTAAGGGTGCCAAATCAGAAAACAGGTCACGTTTTTATGAAATAAAGTTAACGTTGATAACTATTTTTTCTGTGAACGGATTTTAACGATTTGCATACCAATCGAATCGGATATTTTCTAAGATTTGTTTGATATGCTATACATTACTATCCCATAGTCTGTATATGGTCTAAATTGATGAAAATTGGAAGCAATCTCATTTCCCCATACATTTGTTCTGTCCATTTGTGTGCTTTTCCGAACAGAACTGTCAATAACGAGCAACTCCTTGACGAGCAACGGAGGGGAAATCTTAAAATTTAAAGTCTCCGTGAACGAAGGAGAAGAAGAATAACGCCTACAGTATAAACAGTGGATCTCGGAAACGTCCATTCTTCGTGAGCAGGACGGCGAGGGATCGAGTGCCTTCTCAAAGCAATTGGGGTGGACGCGACCAAGTTACTCACTCGCGCTGATGTCTCGAGCATTGCAATCATTGTATCAAACTGACGCCATTGCATTAATGTTTTGGGCAACACAATTTTGTGGGAGTCATCAAGCTAGGCCTAGGAATTCTGCCTGTGATTTGGTTTAGCATGGCGGTAGCAAAACTTTTTCCACCAAGGATGACAGCTAAGCTAATCTAGACAGGCCATAATAATAATAGAAAGGGTTTCTGTTGAGAAGAGCGTAAAATGGAGATAAGTGTGTGTATATTTAGATGCTTCAAGCCATCGATATATGGCTATTTGTGTGCGTACGTGCGTGCTTCATAACCCGTACGTAAAAATAGTGCATCTTCGCTACGCTGAAAACCCATTTGTATCTGCTCTCGTGTGCATTGGCCCTGTCATTGTTGTTTGGTGGTGCAAATTATGCGGCCGTAATGATAAATTTAAACAAGGAGGGGAGATAGCGGGGGGGGGGAAATATTTGCGCTAGGATATTAGTAATGAACCTCTGCTGAGGCAAATAATCAGTCTTTTTCCAAGCAGTTAACATTGTTTGTTTTCCGTTATCATAAAGGCTTCGTTGGTGCCTTTGACATTGCATCAATGCATTGAACTGACGCTATGGTGAAGCAGGCGTTAAGGTAGTTCGCCAAAACATTATTTGGGGAATACCAAGGATCTTGAATGTCGTGCTGGAAGGTTATAAGTTATGTGGGTTCACGTGCCAGTCGCAAAACTGCCTTCAACTAGATATATACATATATATATATATATATATATATATATATATATATATATATATATATATATATATTTCTAGTAGCTTTGAGCCACCAATGTATGGTTCTGTATACATGCTATGGCAAACGCTTGTTTGGGGCTTGGTTTACGTTGTACGAACGATTCCTAGAGGTGCGATTCCACTGAGGCAATACTAAATAACAGGCAGCATGATATTTGATACTTGCAAATATTGTCATTGTTGTTGTTTCCATACGGTGCCAAAGATATATGGATGTAGTTATAACATGTGGAATAATGGTACTGATGCAACAAGTATATAATCGACTGTAGTCAAGTCTATGTCAATTGCGAAAAAGGCCACCGGAATAGCGTTCGAGGTAAATTTTCAATGCATTGACATGAAACAAATTGCGACATACAATAGGGCTAGTGTATTGTTCTGCGAGGGGGAGAATGAATCATCAATCAACTATCGACAATTGATTCTACAATAAAAAAACATTTCAGGGCGATCAAACCATTCTACCATTCTACTAAACATCCATGCCTCTCACGCTAAAGGTCACGAGTTCAATTCTCACTCCCGACATTCTTCCAAAAATGGAAGTAAAAAGTGACGAACCATCTAAATGAGTTGAAAATCACTATAATACAGATAAATACAGAAAAAAAGTCTACTAAACAGATATTTCTAAAATTTCACAGCATTATAAAATAATATCCGAAGTTTTAAACAAGCGACTTGAATAAATTAACAGCGTAGTTCTACGTCAACAATGCGGTCGTGTCTTGGACACAACCTCGCATTTTTTTTTTGTTTTCAAACGGGCGAGTAGCCCCATACATGCAAATCAATTGTCAAATTTCGTGGTATGGGTCCGTTCGAAATTCTTCGGATCGTTTGACATTTACTCGCAACCGAGTTACTGACAACGTCTAAACCCGGCTTTAGAGACAGATACTTCGAAGTGGCTGCAAGTGGTTCACTCAGAAGCCTCAGGAAAGCAGATAATGGACTTCCACAATCAATCCTGTCCGTAACGTTATTCCTACACCCAAAGTAAATTTTTAGCACATTTTCTGGCATCCCGATTTATTACATTAAATGAGCTGAAAGATAACATGAAATGTTCTACTCCCCAATACATGTATATCATTTGTATAATATATATGCTAGAGCCAATATGAGGGAGCGAAACAGGAGACACATTCGAATGAAAGCTTTTCGTATAGTTTGCCAAATACACGGCCCAGACAGAGGAAGATATATTCTCGTTCATGTTCTTCTTTATCGTCTTAGAAAACACCTTCCAACTTCATTTTATGATGAGGTGTAATATTATCACGCTCCTTCATAATAGCGCTGGCAGCTATATGGATAGCGTGGTCGTGTAAAGTAACTTTGTATTCCAGCCGGTCTGGTTCGATCCCCATTGACGTTGCATGGACTTTTTTTTTTGCACAATCCCAAATGAAAAGAGATAAGAAAACAGGAAGAGATGTCTGCTCGCATACATACAAACCATTTAAAAGCTTCAAAATAGCTCATTATTTGCGCATTTGACTCTCATGACCAGGAAATGGTATGTTTTCTGCCAACGCTAGTTTGGATGTAGTGGCTATGCAACCAATCTTTAATGCTTTACCAAATGAAGTAGAAAATCTACTGTATGCGAACGATGTCATACTTACAGTAAAGGGAACGAATCATCAAACTGTTCGCAGAGCCCTTAGAAAAGCTGTTGCAGCTGCAGTAAAATGGGCATTTAGCGTAAGTTTCACCACTGCTCCAAACAAATCTAAACTGGTCGATCTATTAAAATCAACAAGACCCCAGCACCACGTGTGAGAAGCATGAACATTCTCGGGGCAATAATTGAGTCAAACCTCAACTTTTTAAGCATTTTACCTTCGCATGCTCGAACATCGTCTCAAAAGGAGTAATCACTTTTTAGAGTAGTCACTTCATAGCTTTTCTACGGCTTGGGAATCACAAACATCAACATCGAGGCAATTGAGCGAATTTTAGGATCCACGTATAATGATGTAGCTCGGCAGGCGTCTGGTGCATTTCCAACTAGCCCCATGAGCCCAATGAGGCTTTTGAGTTTCTCGTCGCTGTATGTTGCACTTTGTGGAAAAACGGCATGAAGAATCTCTGGACGCGGAATATTTTTTGACGTAGGATTACGTCTTTCGGGAACATATTGGGGTACAAATTGAAAATCGAAAAACGAGTACATCGTGAATATTGTCCAATTTCAAACGCTTATTGCTCAGTCATTTCATGATGGATTGATGAAATTTTTGCGTCAATCGATTTCGGCACTTCATAGCAATTTTTTATATTGAAGAAAACAATATATGTCATGAAACTAACTATCGAACAATTGAAAAATCTCAAACCCTATCCTAACGGAAATATCCACTTCTGATTGGTGGAAATTGACGACACATGCTTCATGAAATTTTATATCAATGTGAAAAATTTAGCACAAGTGTAAGTGTAAAATTGTATATGGTAGCAGTTGTGTAAAAAATTACTTGATATATGGAACGATTTATTTCAATTTTCATGAATAAAAACCAAGGTGTGTTCCCGCTCGAGAACGGGTCGTTTGGTTTAAGCTGCCTGTTTTGTTGTGTTCATTTTCACCCAAGAAAATTTTATACGGCGAGAAAAATTGGAAAAGTGAATAAAAATTTAAAAAAAGTGATTTTCCATATGCTGTTAGTCTAATTAAAAATCGCATTGGGTTGAATATACACTCAGAAAGTAAAAATTATAAAAGAAAGTTATCTTTTCCATTTCAAATATGTTTTCTCTATATTAAATTAACATGTTTTTTACTGATGAGAAAAATTGATGATTGTGTTCGGTATTGGTAATTATTTGATATTACATTGGTGAGTTTTTTTTTATTTCATCCAAACACAACACAGTCCGCGTTAATTGGAAAATCCGCGTAAAAAACCGCGTAAAAAGAACTTGGTGGACTACGCAAAAGACAACAACACTCGTAACGCTTATTCCGTATATCAGTATGAGAATCGATTATTTGAAGATTGATGAGTTTGTTCTGAAATTGATCCGAAACTTTCGACGGTCGAAAGGGATTTCAAACCATGTCCAGATCCTGTTATTTGATATAAGGAAAATATGTTTTAAGTTTAGCTTGTTGTAAAGAGTCTTGACAAATGCTGTACAATTTCCTTTTTATGGTCTACTGTACTGTTTCGTCGTCTGTTCCATCATCATTCACTGACGAAAGTCTTTCAAACATTGCGAAGTTATTCAATTGAACATTACATTTCGATTTGGGAATTTTTTCCGAGGATCGCAAATTTTAGCGTATCCAATAAAGTTTTTGTGGAAATTTTTGCTAATCATTACCATCTACAAAGCGAAGTAAATGAGCAATATTTCCTGCACAATTCCCCCCTTTCAATAACCAAATTCCCCACTAGGGGGGAATTCCCTACCGGTTGAAAATCACTGTTCTAGGGTTATCAAGGGAAGCACTTTCTTTTTTTTTTTTTTTATCTTCGCTTATTTTTCGTCGGCCTATTTCCGCCACTTTAGTGCCAATCACCGACATCAGGGAGGCGACTCCACCTGTTCCTACCTATCAGACTCAACAACTCATGAGCCGGGCCAACTTCTTTTACTTCCGCTCCGAAGGAAGACGTAACCAGAGATTTTTCGCCTCAGAAAATCCCAACGACGCCAGCTGGGATTGAACCCAGGCCGATCGGATTGTGAGGCTGTTACGCTAACCATACAACCACTGGCGCCGTCTAAAGCACTTTCTTCAACCATTCCGAAATTTGATGGCCTTTGCAAAAAAAAAGGATTAGATAACCCGAATTATATGAGCAGTTGAAAACCTTTTGTTTCACCGGTTCATTTCTTTGTTGCTCTATTGCAGTGAGTAGAGCTTTCTGAATGGAATTCAGTTGAACTGTAGTCAGTTTAGGCTTCTTTGAAGGAGATTCCAGATTCAATAGAGGCTTTGGTGGTGTTGTTTTGAAGAGTGTTATGTGCATCTTTTTTCTGCTCATTCAGCCTCGCTCTTTGACAGGGGCAGAGATTTTGCTTCGAATTTTTAGGAATCGGTTTTTCATCACTACTAGGTAGCTCCGATCCTCGGGGGCGTTTTGTTGACCCAGAGATATGCCGAATCAGTGCTTGCAGTCGAACTTCCTTTGCAGGGATCCCAGCTGCGACGAAGTTCTTCAGCTCCCTTCTCTGACCCTTGGTGAGGTTTATTTTCCATGAAAAGTGGACTTCGGCTAAATCTACAACTTTAGATTCAGTTTTTATGGTGACGCTACATTCGTCACTATCATCCTCTAGCGACTCACAGCGAGTCGGAGTATTGGGGATGGAAGAGGAGCATGACTGAACATCCACAGGTGCGTCGCTCAGTACTTCATCCTCTTCTACACTCATAGAGTCGATCTCTATGGAGGTTTTTTCCGACAGAGAGAGGCTGCCGGAACCCGAAGTTTTTTTTTAATTGTTGTCATTTGGATTATTCATAGAAGTCCCACGAGTCTCGCGGTAATGAAGGTCCGCTGCATCAGTGTGCGACTTAATGCAGCAAGTACAGACGATACTGTGGAGGGTGCTCTGGTGCTCCATAGGCTCCATTAACGGCAGGGTTTAGACCCCCCTACCATTCATTCCTCGGCATGGGTAGCGTCACACATTGGCTTAGGGGTTTATCCATTACATTCTTTCCATAATAACCATGGATAACAGCTATTACAACCATCCTGCTTTTCTGGGGCTTTGGACCCACTGCTCTGGTTCTCAATAAGGTTCAGGTTCTTATTCGGACATGCTATTATTGGGATCCGTCATTCGTAGGCAGAGTACATGGCCCACGGCCCACCCATGTACACCTAATGAACCATAACCCCTCACCCTTTTTGCATATACTGTGGAGTGCAAACAACCGTCCCACATTCAATAATGGATTGCAGATGATATGAACCCATAAGAAAATCATGCGGAACCAATGGAACTAAGTGAAATACTAGCTAATGATACGGCAAAAGAAAAAAAGCCCTTTTAATTTTTTTTAAGAGATAACAATTTGTTTAATGAGATCTAATTAGTTATAATCAATGTCATAAGAAAATAAAATGTAACAAAAATGTAAAACGTAAAATGACACGAATGTCAGGCACCTTAGTGGTAAAATGTCATAAAAAAATAAATAATAATATTTAGAATTTTACTAATTTCCATCCCAGGTCCTCTTGTGTCTTTTATCGCGAAAAGTAAGAAGATTTGTGTTCGTTTGCTGGACGACGAACCAGGAATATCCCCCTGCAGCAGACCATCCAAAAATGTCACAAATATCAAGTACCTTGGTTGACTTCGAAGTCACATATGATACTATAAACCGAGGACAACTATGAAAAACCATGGACGAGCACGGATTTCTCCGAACGCCGACCAGACTTACTCATGCAACGAAAAGGTGTGCGATGCAGTATGCGAATCATAGGTTATCTGTCAGCATCGTTTGAAACTCACAGAAAAATTCGACAAGTTGATGTATATCGAATGTACGAGTCGAGATCTATGGAACTTCGACCCCCTAAGAAAGATATCTTGTGCAAAACCCTAAACTTTGGTATTTCGAGCTTTTGTTTTTCCGGATTTTGAGAACTCAGGGGGATAAACCATGAAGTGGAAGGTCGGCCGGGGATGTAATGTGCCAGGAATTGCGATTCAAATGCAAACTTTTTGCATGTTTTCTAAGATTATGGAAACCATCATGTTTTCGATTCACGATTTTATTTCGATCAACCTGAATTGAGAAGTTGCCATGCTATATAGCTTGATTAAGTTATACAGGGTGGGCCATTTAAAGTGGAAGGATTTGTTTTTGCAATAGCAAAGTAAAGAAGTGGAATTTTAAATTTTTTTTTGAAATTCATTTATTTTGGTCCAAGGAGATTTGTTCTAACTACTTTTTGATTATGATATCTCGTAAATGACCGCCTATGGCCTTGACCGCAAAATGTGCCCTTTTTTCGGCATTTTCCATCACTTTGCCCAATGTTTCGGCCGATATGGCAGCAATTTCTTGTCGGATATTGTCTTTCAGCGCAGCCAGGGTCCTTGGTTTACCAGTGTATACCTTGGATTTTAAATATCCCCATAAAAAAAAGTCAGGAGGCGTCAAATCAGGTGATCTCGGTGGCCAGTCATAATCGCCGTTTTTCGATATTAATCTTCCGGGGAACATTTCGCGCAATAATTTGGTCGTGGCAGCCGCTGTATGGCATGTAGCGCCGTCCTGTTGGAACCAGTAATTGTCCAATTCATTTTCACGAACAAATGGCAATAAAAAATCGGTTATCATTGTCCGATAACGCTCCCCATTCACGGAACGATGGCGACCTGATGTCGATGGAGTCTCTGCAACACTGGCTCGAACGGCATCAATATTCTCGTCGAAACGTCTTGGTCGTTGTCTGGACAGATGACTGGCATTACCAACACTACCAGACGATATAAATTTGGCATATAATCGACGTATAGTGTTGTCTCCAGGCGATGTTTTAACTTTATTTTTATTTTTCCACGCACGTTTAGTTAACACAATTGAGAAGTTATTTTGAATGTACAGCTGAACAATTTCAGCGCGTTGTTTAGGTGTGTATTGTTCCATGATTAAAATTGTACTGAAATGACGCTTCCAACGCGGTATGACATTTGTTAATCTGACATCTCTGTCAAAAGTTATGGGGTTGCCAGATGCTTCCACTTTAAATGGCCCACCCTGTAGTATAAAGAAATCAACGTGTGTGAAACCTTCGACAGCTCAAAAACATATTATCGAACTCACGTAAAACTGGTATAACATTCGATAACATAATCCAACGCTTTTCCATTCCTCTTTCAGGTACCCGTGATCAGAGAAATCACCATACCGATTGAAAAAATCGTCCCGTATCCGGTGGAGAAGAGGGTTCCTGTTCCCATCGAGAAACCAGTTCCGTATCCAGTGGAAAAACATGTCCCGGTGCACATACCGCAGCCGTACCCGGTCAAAGTACCAGTAATAAAAACAATCGTACACAAGATGAAACCGCCGCGCACTATTGGCTTCGGAAGTGTCACAATCTGACAAAGCCGTTAAGGTCATAATTGTTAAGTAAGCTAAAGAGAAATAATCGAATTATGGATATTATTATGCATACCCGGTTCCACTCTGCCGTTAGTGTGCATCGTTTACCATTACCGTTATTGTTGCTAACACGTTTTTCGCTCTTCGCCGCTGTAAGGAAGGCTATAAGGAAGAAGCGGCGAAAACCATAACAAACGCGAGCGCGAATGAAAATTAAACTGTGAAAATCTCGCGGATATCGCGAAATTGAAGCCCACACAGAGCAAAACCCATTATGGGGAACCTGTGTGTAAATTTCCACCGTTAGCCAAGCATTTTATATCGTTTACAATGTGTAAAGCAACAGTTTAAGTGAGCTTGTGATTACTACGCACAGCAATAACGGATCGTACGTTATTAATTCATAGCATTCCAATTATTTTTGAATCGACGAAAGAGACGAGGAAGCCAATAGGGGCGTGTGGAAACAATGTTGATATTGTACCTTCCATAATTCCTGGTAAATTTTCTCTCCAATGTCAAACGATAGCAGTGCGATGAGATATGGTACGAACTATGTTGTTTTTAATTTATATTATTTTATTCTATTTGTTTTAGAGACAGCGATAGCCCATTTCCAACTTTTGTATT
Source organism: Toxorhynchites rutilus septentrionalis (assembly GCF_029784135.1). NCBI lineage: Eukaryota > Metazoa > Arthropoda > Insecta > Diptera > Culicidae > Toxorhynchites > Toxorhynchites rutilus. The sequence continues at coordinate 47,123,909 of NC_073744.1, forward strand.
CTGAATATTTTCATACGCATGATAGCTCCAAGTTTTTTTTTGTGTAAATAGAGTACCTATACCCAATATACCACCTATTCGTTGTTAGGTTCGTAAATATGAGTACCGTATGTTGATACAACTAAAATGGTATTAAAATAGATTGAAAGCAAACATTTATTTTTTGTGGACTATAGATACTGAAAGAATGCTATTGGGTTGCTGATTCTAAGGGCATTCGGGGATTTTTTGGTCGATAGTTTGATCGGTCGACTTAATAAGTACGGTGCGATAGGCATATGCGCCAGGGCTTGGAAATATCGAGCTTATTAAGTAATATCGAAAATAGATTTTTTATCTTTATTTTGTCTCGCGATACTGCTATCATTCATCCGACATCATTTTACTGCTGTGTTCATTCATATTCATTCTGTTCTATCTGAGCTTTCTCCAAAGTTAGAATCATGAATTATCTGGAGAGGTTTGATCCGAATTTCGAGACAAACCACAAACTTACGGCCATCCCGTGCGAGACGTTCAGAGATCGATTATCGAATCTCAGCAGGTGGCAACACAATATAAGTGGAAGGATGTCACAACCAAGGAAAGTGAAGTGGAAGGTAAAACGTAATGTCAGAATTGCCGTTCGGACGTATCCCGTAAGTTTGAATTTATTTACATAGATGGTATCCAAACAACACTAAACATTGACTACAGTTTCGCCGGCTCGGTTGATTGCCGTTATGAACCGCCACAAAACAACAAAGCTGCAAATTATGCGCCAGTGGCGGTACCACGATCAAAGCATTCCCTGAATAAATCATATCACATTAGCCGAGACAACTGGCGGAAGCATATGCATAAAGGTTACTAGGTTACTATTTTCAACGACAACTGTTTATTTATTATACTGCTTCAAATACCTTCGATGAAATCAAATGTAACCATACCAACGTAAGTAATAACATAAACAAAACCAAACTTTTCGTCTTGCCATTCCTCATACGTCTTTTCTAAGTAGTGTAAATTACGAGCAACCTGTTAACTCCATCATCTTGGTCACAACCTCGTTGGCCAATGAGCCATTGTAAGGCTCGATTGCTTCGGTATTTCCATCGTAAAATTGTAAAATTTGGTAAAATTTAGTTGTTTCGCAAATATTTTTAGTTCAAATGTAACTAAATTCACTTTCTGCTCAGTAACACGATCATCTCTGGTCTTTTTAACCTAATTTGCTGTTTAATTTTCACCATAGAACTAAATACTTTTTCACATTGTAATTGGTTTCTGAAGCATTTCTAATAAGTTGAATTGGAATTGTATATTCACTATGTACAATTTTAACTCGCTTGCTTGAACTGTTTAAAAAAAACTCTTCCTCGGCTTACACTATCGATTCCTTCATACTTCGCAACACTATCCTAATTTGCTGTCACTATTATAAATTTTCAGTACTTCCGTATCTTCTTCAAAGAATTTTACCGTTTCGTCAGTTGTCCGGGAACGATGTTGATATTGAATGAACTACTATATTAATATCAATGAATGACAATGCTATGGATATATTCATTTGTTCCCATTCTGTGAACGCAGAGCAAAACGAAAGAGAGAATGAACGAACGTGAATGAATCAACTGTCAGTGGCTTGCTGTGATTGTGAGGCTTGGCATTGGTTAATTTTCGGTATCCGAGGCGATATGAATTTTGCTCGTTAGCCCCATTTTGCTATTATAGATACCGAGAAAGTCGATAGTATCGACCGAGTGAATGCTTTCGGTATAACTGTCATAATTTTTCGAGCAGTTTGTTTTGCTTTGATTGTTGTTTTTGTTGTATGTTTTGATTCGTTCGTTTGTTTTGATCAGTATTTGTTTTACGGTGCTGCCAGAATAGTCTTTACAAGGTAAGTGTTCAATCTAGAATCGTTTATATTCATCATGTTAAAATTTACAATGCAGAACTTACATCCAGCGCATATTTCACTGGATGAAACTTAGTGGACAGAAAAAGACAACAAATCACTATCAGTTTTTGAAACGAAAGCGAATGTAAACATTGCTCGAGGCTTTTGTGGAGACAGTTCAAACAGAATCTCGGTTAAGGAAAAGTGGGAGAAATTCAGTGAGGAGCTTAATGCACTGTGACCATCTATGCGTTTTGGTTCAGAATGGCAGAAAGTAAGTGTTTCTTCTACGATACATATAACTTTCATGAGTAAATTTTATCATATTCTTCCCTCCTACCTAAAAATTATTCTTTCCTGCTAGCGTACTTTAGTACGTGTTACTTTTGTCAGCAATTTTATTGCTATACTATACTAAATTTTCTATACCATATGCTGAAGCTGAAATGTCCTGCAAAACAATGATGTTTTTTTCTGAATTAGAGATTTGGATTCACATGAGGGGAAAGGTAAAGAAAACACTAGCGACAACAAGCTAGAATTCAGGGCCACAGGTGGTGGCCCCAATACAATAAAGCTATTGACGCCGCTACAATAAGAAATCGATGTTAGAAGAGAATTATACGCAAAAAATTGTTTTGCTAAAAAAAAGTGGAATTCATGCGTGACTCTTTACGGAATTTCATAGATTGCAACTGTGAAAATAAATGAAAAAGTTCATTTTATAATAATTATATTTTTGTTAAGCAAATTGTTCCATGCTGTCGCTTTTATTACACATGCCTTACATCTATTAGGCTTCATTCGTTGAGGGAATATCACTATTCTCCAAAACATAACCATATTAACACTTTTGGAAATATAGATATTTCTAATTTACATAGCAGATGTTTCAAAACAAGATTTGGCATCTTCTCTATAAGGTTTTCTGAAACATTTCAAACTCGTTTCAAAATATTTCAACAGCACCGCTGACATTCGAACAAGAGTGAGGAATCGAGCTGTTTTCCTCGATTTCTATAATTCCAGATTTTACTAGGTGTGACAGTGATAGTGATTGTATCGAATCCTCGATTTCTATAATAGGGCCCATATTTCTTCATTAATTTTCAAATTCATAAGGATGTTTTCCACTCGCGACCTTTAAATGTTATTTGATGTTGTCATCACCTCAAATTAGGCAATCGACGTTAGGCTGCCTCTGCAAGTGAGAATCCGTTAGCAAGACTTACAGTCAATCGCAAAATTGAGTATACACATGCTACGATACTTTCCATTTATTTTGTACAAAATATTTTTATTTATTGTATAATGTATATTAATCACTCACATACTTGATCAGCTATACGCGCAATTAAATTCCGCGAAAAGTCTTTTGACTAATTACTTGACCCGAAAAGATGAAAAAATCTCTGTTTGAGGCACTTCAAAATAAAGTGTACATCTATAATTTTTCCAAACAAACTAGCCTTGTAAGCACCAAACCACTGCTTGGACAGGGTAAGTTCTTGTTTTTTTTTTATTGATGTTGGAAATAGTTTTCATCAAAATGACAAGGAAGAGGAAAGAAATAGATATTGTTTCGCGTACAATGATGGTGTCGGAAAAAACCCAATCTACAGTAAAGAAAATCGTAGACAAGTGGCAATACGAAGGAGTCATAGAAAATCTGTCGGGTAGAGGACACAAACGGATCCTGTCTTCTGATGATGAACGGGTAATGAGGTGGGACCATCATCATCATCAATTGTTCGAACACCTCGAAAGAATCCTTAAACAAACATTTCTAAATTGACAACCGAAGTAGGCCTGTCAGCGCAGACATTGTTCGGAGAGTAGCATACAGGAACAATCTGAAAGGTCGTGTTGCCCGTCTTTGTTATAATTTATCTTTGTTATAATTATAATTTCCTAGTACTACGCCCAGCAAACATTAAATCGCATAACAAGCGTATATATATATAACATCATATGCCCTAAAATTTGATTGGCATATAATGCGCCTAACTGGCATATGCATGCAAAAGTGGAAGCCATATACATACATGGCAAATGCTTACCGAATTTGTTTGGATTAATATGCAACTTTGACCGGCTATAATAGCGATTATGTTGAAATTGAATTGCGATTTAATATGAATATATTCATGAACTGTCAAAGCACCAAATACGACTTTTGCTATACTCATATAAAATTTATCACAGACATAGAAAAAAAAACAAATGGCGCAACATATTTTCGTGAAATGTTTTTATAGTCTCACGAATCGCCATTTTTATATATGAGTATTTATGTTTGTACAAATAATAATTGTTTGATTGAATTGTGTTGGGAGTGGAATATGAATGTTTAAAATGGCACAGTTTGATGTTTGGTGAAAACTGCTGCGATGTGGGTTCGAACTCCGGCCGTCTGGATTATCATCCACCAGCTATCTCGCGCGGCTATCTGAAATTTAATTCAACAGCAGTTAAAACTTTCGAGTGCATCAGCATTTCATTGACATTTTAATATGATGTAATATGTTCTTTATTAGGATCTAATATGATTTACTGTTTCATGATTTTCTTCAGCATGCAACACGATTTACTACAGTACTGAATCGATTTAAATTATACGCTTATACGACACACAAACTGCATCAGCGTAATATACGCATATGGTGCGGACTAAATATATTTTACGACAATGTACATCATAAAATTGATGTTTATTCTACCGAATTGCGACCTAATTTGATAATGGTATATAAAATCGAGTTTTTACATTTTATGCGATTTCAAATATACACGATACATGCTTTGATTGATATTATATGCGATTATGATTCATTCGGATTTCTTGTAAAACTTGGCACGTGTAAAATTATACGATTTAATGTTTGTTGGGCCTTAACTATGCGATCGTGGCTTGAACACCACCCTTCTTTATCCATTTTTTTGCGGCCGGGACATTATGACCAACACGTGTTAGTAGCTCTTCTGAAAAAGGTTGAGTATAGCTGCTTTAATTTCAGTAATCAATAAAAAAGTTCTTATTCATAAATAAAATATACTGAGAAAAATATGATTTGTCAACAACATTGTTATTTCAAGAAAATCGGGAAAATGCTAGAATATGAAAAATGAATCAGGACCTCTCCAAAAGAATCTCAAATTCAGGACATGTCCTGCTAAATCAGGATGAATGGTATCCCTAAAAAAGATGGAACAATGAATCCGTGCCACTTACTAATCGTTGGATGCCAATACTTTAGAAATGGAAAACAATTCCATTTTCACTCTCATGTGACACTATGACTTTGGCTAAATAGCATGCTTCGAAATCTTGTTTTATATTTTCAAAAGGTGTGCATAGTGGTGTAGTTTCTAAAAAACCTTATCTACTTCGCAAAGTCTCTTCATCATCTAAATATTTGTTCGTTTATATTTTTGAGAGCATTCCGTCTACAGTGACCCGAAATTTTGCCTTCGCGCTTGCAGGCAGTGCTGGGCCCCAAAAAAGCCATATCAAGTACTAGGGGATTGATGTTTGTTACCTGTTAACAATTTTGTCACGTCTGGATTAAAGATTTTTTGTTTGTTTTTTGAACATGACGTGGAAATGATACCATTTTAATTTTTTTCTTATCACTACATAAGATTTAAAAGGATCGATTTTATGATGAATATATGCAAGAGAAATTACTTATCGTGTAGTACATTCTCGTAAATGGCAACTGTCAAAATTTCGGCTGAATCGGACTCGTAGTTTTGTTTTGACCGTGTGTGGAAGCGGGCGTGTCCGCGTATTTTAGAAAAATGGAAAAAAATGGAAATTCCACCGTCACCACGGCAAAGTTGGTCGAATTGCATTACGAACTGCTGCCCCATCCACCGTATTCTCAAGATTTGGCCCCGTGCGACTTTCTTTGTTTCCAAACTTGAAAAAGTCACTCGCCGGGCAGAAATTTGAGTCGAACGAGGAGGTCATCGCCGCCATGAAGGCAGACCTCGACAAAACGTATTTTCCAGATGGATTCAATAAGTTGGATCATCGCTGGGTCAAGTGTATCAAGCCAAAAAGCTATGTTGAAAAATAAATCGCCACTTTCCCAAAATTTTTGTTCGGTTTTTGTAGGGTGAGTACTTATCGGACTGCCCTCGTAAGTCGCTTTTAGTTATTTTCTTTTTAACCCCGAAAAACTCAAAAATAACAAACGAATACGTGGTGTACACTCAATTTTGCGATTGACTGTCCCAATTCAATGTTCAGTCCCAATTGGGCTCAGTCTGGTATGAACTCAGCGTCCTTCTGAATACAGAACCTTGATGTTGTGCGTGAAAAATGGTTAATCCTTCTTCTTTTCGTCATATAAAGACGTCCATACAATCAGCTCTAGCCAATCGATTTGGAGATGGCTACTGTCAGATAAAAGGCGGCAGCCATCACTCTTTCGCTCGGATTGAATCACAAACAACCAGACACACACGCACACACACACATACATTCAGAAATGTGAGTCAAGCTGGATTACAAATAAAGCTACTTTCGTGCGTGCGCGAGTCCCTGACAAACAAAGGCTAAATTGGATTCATGTTTGATCTAATCTTTGCCCCCTGCATGCATCACTCACGTGTGTGTAGTGCCAATATGAAAGCTGTGTACAAATCAAACTCCATCTCGCTTACATCTAGCAGAAAAGTCACGTAACATGCATTGGAAATGTGGCAAATTCAATTATAACGCCTTTCCATACACTAGTATTACTCACTCGGCACGACTTTTCCTATGGGGATTGAAATAATCGGCCAGCATTGCATTGGGATCAGAAAAAATACGGCCCCATTTACGGAAAAATGCCAATCGATTAATAATCACTTTTTTTTTGCGGAGTAGCACCGGAAAATAAAACATTGCTGCGAAAAAAACGTGCTGCTATTACTATGCATAAATAAAATATCAGCGGACATTTTCCGCTCTTAATTTCATCGGGCCATCTGGGCGAGGATGTCATGAAGGAAAAATTGTTGACCAAAGTGATAGAAAATTTCGGCACGGATTTGTTTTGAATTCGTGATGAGCTGAAGTGGTGGGAAGGTGTGTTTTTTTTCCACTTCGCCATGGCGTATAGGTTGATACTGATTTGTTTTATATTCCCTGGAAGGACATCACCGCAAATATTAAATTTGTCAATCGAAGATTGACGACCAGAGCTGGGAGGTTATCTTGCGATAGAATTGAAAATTGAAAATCACTACAAATGACATAATTCATGGTTTATAACATTCTATCAATGATTATTTTTCGGTATTTCGATTATTGATCATCATACCAAATGTCATTCGTATTGACTTTGAAACACATCCTAAAGAAGGGAAGGAACTACAATGAATAATTAAAAACAAAAACATTGCCCTGTATTTCACCAGAACTTATTGATTCACTTCAGCAATACCAAATAAACGAGATTGCCTTAAAGAAAAACAAATTGAAACATTTTTCGCCGTTCGCGCTGCTCTTTTCGAGATTCCAAGCAAACTCTTCCCTCCCCGCCAGAAGAACCACTTCAAGAGTATGACAAATAACAAATTTCAAAACTCTGCTAAAAACTTTCGTTTCTGAAACAATGGCAGCAGAAGAGGAGTGACAAACAGCGGAAAAAGCTTATCTAAACACATTTGCTAATGCAAGTCAACTTTTGTCGTTGGCTGTCGAGTACTTGAAGCATTGCGTTGAACGTACGAAGAACAATAATTTCGGGAGAGGTTTCAAACCTTCCCTCGGAAAGCACATCTCGCACCAACACGTCCATCGAAATGCGAACATGCGAGACGGTAGGGAAGAGCTGTCACCGTGGAATCATTGGGGTCGTCTGGCAGGGAGTAACTGTCAGGTTATGTGGCGCGCACTTCCTAACGGTGAAGGGCACTCCAATGAAATAGACTGTTTAAAGTGGCTCATTTAGTGTTGCGTAAATATCGTCTTATTCATTACCAGTCGAAAGACGTGAGGAGATCATTCATAATGTATCCACTCGAAACCTATTAGCGCAATAACAGCGTTGCGATTTAAGATTCCATTTTATACATTTCTTCAAGTATTAGGCTGGGGAAAAAGAAATCTCGTATGGTAACAATTCAACTACTACAATTATTGACTGTAAATAGTCAATAAAAGGAAAATTCGGTACATTTTACAGTTTTTCTTCGATAAAGGCATGCCAGGCCGTTGAAATTGCGACCAAAAAACAGTTTTGAACCATTTGCGCAAAACTGGATTCAAAAAGAAGCTCGATGTTTGGGAGCCAAACCAAAAAACATGATGCATCGAATTTCCATCTGAGTGCCCAAACGGCTGATTGGGGAAGAAAAATGGGTCAGAAAAGCTTCAATTCATCCGAAAGATAAATTGAGCTGGTGAGGTAAGTAAATATCGCCAAGAAGCTTTGACCCTTGATTTCTGAAGATAAAAGACACTATTGGGAAATCCTTATAATCAACAATTAAATTAATGAGTTTTAACTAAATATTCAGTCATCACGTTATGTGCAATATGCGTTATGTGCAATATGCGAGAACAACAATACACTTCAATCTATTTTTTTTCCTTTTAAGGTGAGTTTGAATTTATGAATTCAAATATTTGACGAGACTTTTAAACAGTGCTTCTAAGTACATGATTTGTAGTTCCAAAACAAAATTGCTATTATAAATGTAGCACTGCATGGGGATCATCATAATCAAAATACGTCACATCATAAGGGAGACGGCGCTTGCGCCACATCACAGTGGAAATGGCGTTTACGTCACTCCGTTTTCAAGCTTTTGCGGGGTCATTTTTTCTGATTTCTGTAAAATTTCGCAGTCATTTGAAAGGATTTGATATTCTTCATCGATTTATAACATAAAAAGTAAAATGTCAATTTTGGCGCTTGCGTCATTTTGCGAGATCACGACAGAAGAGGCCATAGTTGGCCAACAGAAGAGGTGTTGTGTTTCACCAGGACAACTTAAGGCCACACACGTCTGTAGTGACTCGTCAGAAACTTCGGGAGCTTGGTTGGGAAATTTTAATGCATCCACCATATAGCCCGGAGCCGGTGCGAAGCAATTACCACCTTTTTCGTATTTCGAAATTTCCTGAGTGATAAAAAATTGCGATCAATAGAAGATTGTGAAGATCGTTTAATGTTTGCATTGAAAAAATGGCCTTTTTTCGGATGGTGATAAAAAAAACTAATATAGAATATTGAGTTTGATAAATTTCCCATGGAAGGTAATTATATTAGCTTACTTGCAAAAAAAATCTGCGTCCTTGCTAGCGGCCTTCCGATAGTTAACCGGAACATTCACCTTGGCGGACGAAAACATGCGTGTAGGCATGTTTTTGAGTTCTTTCTTCGTTCTATTTATCAATTCCTTCTCTGTTTTCGCGACAAAATTGATGCGCTTCAGGTTTGCCCAGAAATTCTCGATATGACGCAGCTGGGGGACTCTGGGCGGGTTCGCCGATTTGGGTACCACGTCGATATTCAGCCGTTCCATCTCCTCTAACGATCGCTTCGAGTAGTGGGTCGACGCCAGATCCGGCCAGAACACCGCGTCTTTTCCCTTATGGTATTTCTAGATGAACGACGCAACTTCCGGTAGGCACTTCGTACTATAAATTTCCTCATTTAACGGCCAGTCTGGAGCTTAGAAGAGCGGCTTTGATATCCCCTTCTCGCTGATTATCAGCCACAGCAGCACCTTCTTAGGGAACTTGGTGTGTGAAATAAACTTTACTTCGTAGCTCACTTCCTTCGTGGGGCAAGTAAAATACGAGGTGCCCGGCCAATCATTGCCATCCAGGGTGAGATAGGTCTTGTCGTCCAACACCACCGCTACGCCGCGATTCGCCGGGAAAATCGACTTGACCATCTTATTCAGCCGCTGCCGCTGCGTTATTGCCTGCAGCTCCGAGACCAGTGGTCCCGTCCACTTCCGCTCCTTGACATGTATGTCCATGTTCGTCAGGTACTTTTCTTTCAATACTCTGATTGTTGTCCAATAGTGCCAAGATGTTGTGGATGCCGGAACGGGCGTATCCGGCGTCCACAAAGTGCCGCACGGTGTCCCTTTTTGACGTGGCGGGGTACTAAAGGGTGTGTCACATCAAATTGCATCACGGAAAAAACGCTGTAGAAATTCGCCCAGTAGACCGATCCTTTTGAAAATTTTAGACAGTAAAATAAAAACTATTAAACAACTTTTGGCATTTTCTTTTTATTCATACTTCGAGCCCAAGCCCGCATGCTCGCACCTTCCTCTCTACCCCGTCCATAAGGTTCTGCACAACGTCAGGTTGTAGTTTTTTTTGAACAGAACAGAAATCCATTTTCTTTTGAAGTCCGCCTCCGATTTGACAACTTTTGGGTTCTTCCGGAGGGCCTGCTTCATAATCGCCCAATATTTCTCTATTGAGCGAAGCTCCGGCGCGTTGGGCGGGTTCATTTCCTTTGGCACGAAGGTGACCCCGTTGGCTTCGTACCACTCCAACACGTCCTTTGAATAGTGGCACGAAGCGAGATCCGGCCAGAAGATGGTCGGGCCCTCGTGCTGCTCCAATAGTGGTAGTAAGCGCTTCTGTAGGCACTCCTTAAGGTAAACCTGCCCGTTTACCGTGCCGGTCATCACGAAGGGGGCGCTCCGCTTTCCGCAAGAGCAGATCGCTTGCCACACCATGTACTTTTTGTCAAACTTGGATAGTTTCTGCTTGCGAATCTCCTCCGTAACGCTGAATTTGTCCTCTGCGGAGAAGAACAACAGGCCCGGCAGCTGACGAAAGTCCGCTTTGACGTAGGTTTCGTCGTCCATTACCAGGCAGTGCGGCTTCGTCAGCATTTCGGTGTACAGCTTCCGGGCTCGCGTCTTCCCCACCATGTTTTGCCTTTCGTCGCGGTTAGCAGCCTTCTGAACCTTGTATGTACGCAGGCCCTCCCGCTGCTTGGTCCGCTGGACGAATGAACTTGACAAATTCAGCTTATTGGCGACATCCCGGACCGAACTTCTCGGATCACGTCTAAACTGCTTAACTACGCGATTGTGATCTTTTTCACTGACGGAGCATCCATTTTTGCCGTTCTTCACCTTCCGGTCGATGGTTAGGTTCTCGAAGTATCGTTTTAGTACTCTGCTGACCGTGGATTGGACGATTCCCAGCATCTTACCGATGTCCCGATGTGACAACTCCGGATTCTCGAAATAAGTACACAGGATTAATTCACGACGCTCTTTTTCGTTCGACGACATTTTTCCAAATTTACGAAAAATTGACAGTGAAGCATGGCCAACGGGATCTATACACTCTTATCTGATTATAAGCGAAAGCTGAAGATATAATTCCTAAAAATTAAATTTCTACAGCGTTTTTTCCGTGATGCAATTTGATGTGACACACCCTTTATTCTTTGAACGCGCGCACTTCTGAAAGGAGAACCTTTACTGTTTCCGCCATCACGGTTAGAATTCGGCTGATAGAGCTGTCATTTTTTTTACTATGATTGATGCTGCATGGGTGCGTGTGAACGTTACTAGAGTTTTTCGCCAGTAAGGACCAAGACTTCTATGAGAGAGGCATTATGAAGCTACCTTTAAACTGGCAACAAATTATACAATGAAACTGTGCATATTTGATCCAAATCCCCAATAAATTTTTGAGTTTCACGCATAAAAAAGTAGATTTTTTTTTTTCGAGCCTTATATTATAATGGTGAAGCAATTGAACTTCTATGCTTAGCAAGTGTCAAGACTGCGTGTATTCAAATTCTATCATCGAATAATTTCCATTAAATTCAAACATTTTCAAACTGCGTTCGGCCCTGCTAAGTAAATTGTTTGTCAACAAAGCATCTTCGTCATCACGAATTGCTCAAGGATAAAACGGATATTAACTGATTGCATATTGCAAGTCTACAAATGCACATGAAACATAAACTGAACCCCAAAATCATCCGTTCAATCATTTGTCCCATGAGAATTTCTACTGCTCGATGGCTGTAGTGGGACCAGAATCTGTTTTTGTTTTTAATTAGTAGGTACTTCAATCCGAAATTAATTTATCCCTGAGAATAAAAACCAAAAAATGTGCCTGATGCGAGGGTGATTGTTATGAGAACATTTGTACCGTGCGAACAGCTAAATTGATATACACTCGACAAAAAAATTAGATGAACAGAATGCGAAGTCGGAAATTTTACGTGATTTTTGACATGCTGTAACTTCGTGAAAAATTTTGAAGCTACAACTTTCAGGTATTAGAATATTTTTGGTACATATTTTTGTCTTGGTGTGTGTAGGTGTAGTGGGCAACAATATCAGGAAGAAACGAAAAATCGATTTTCCTTATTTTTTCAAGAATATTCTGGACTAGCACAATTTTTTGCCAACCAACTCAACAGCAAATCCAATTAACCTCATCAATCAGCTTTTTTTTTGGTTTCAAGAACGTTCCTGTAGGACCTTCCCACACAGAGATATTTCAACCATCGCACCGCAAATCGAAAGGCAGTTTTGAGAACTCCAATAAATTCTGCACAAGGATAATTTGTTACTTTGACGAAAAAAAAATTATTTAAAGTTTTTGCATCGATTTCAAAAAAGTGCCAAAAACAGGATGTTCATAGTGCTTTACAAAATTCACTGTAGTTCTGCAAATATCGCAGTAAGTATTACCTAAACATCTGTGAACGTTTCGTATCAATTTGAGCCGTTTTTTTTCTAGCCGATTTTTCAAAGTTTTGGAATAAATTAGAGAAGTATTTAATCGCTGATTGATGAGGTTAATTGGATTTGCTGTGAGTTGGTTGGCAAAAAATTGTGTTAGTCCAGAATATTCTTGAAAAAATAAGGAAAAATCGATTTTTCATTTCTTCCCGATATTGTTGCCCACTACACCTACACACACCAAGATAGAAATATGTACGTAAAATATTCTAATACCTGAACGTTGTAGCTTCAGAATGATGCGCCTTCCATCGATATGCGTTTATTTTTCACGAAGATACAGCATGTCAGTGTATAAATCAAGTGTATAAAGGGTGTGTCACATCAAATTGCATCACGGAAAAAACGCTGTAGAAATTTAATTTTTAGGAATTATATCTTCAGCTTTCGCTTATAATCAGATAAGAGTGTATAGATCACGTTGGCCATGCTTCACTGTCAATTTTTCGTAAATTTGGAAAAATGTCGTCGAACGAAAAAGAGCGTCGTGAATTAATCCTATGCACTCATTTCGAGAATCCGGAGTTGTCACATCGGGACATCGGTAAGATGCTGGGAATCGTCCAATCCACGGTCAGCAGAGTACTAAAACGATACTTCGAGAACCTAACCGTCGACCGGAAGGTGAAGAATGGCAAAAATGGATGCTCGTCAGTGAAAAAGATCACAAGCGCGTAGTTAAGCAGTTTAGACGTGATCCGAGAAGTTCGGTCCGGGATGTCACCAATAAGCTGAATTTGTCAAGTTCATTCGTCCAGCGGACCAAGCAGCGGGAGGGCCTGCATACATACAAGGTTCAGAAGGCTCCTAACCGCGACGAAAGGCAAAACATGGTGGGGAAGACGCGAGCCCGGAAGCTGTACACCGAAATGCTGACGAAGCCGCATTGCCTGGTAATGGACGACGGAACCTACGTCAAAGCGGACTTTCGTCAGCTGCCGGGCCTGTTGTTCTTCTCCGCAGAGGACAAATTCAGCGTTCCGGAGGAGATTCGCAAGCAGAAACTATCCAAGTTTGCCAAAAAGTACATGGTGTGGCAAGCGATCTGCTCTTGCGGAAAGCGGAGCGCCCCCTTCGTGATGACCGGCACGGTAAACGGGCAGGTTTACCTTAAGGAGTGCCTACAGAAGCGCTTACTACCACTATTGAAGCAGCACGAGGGCCCGACCATCTTCTGGCCGGATCTCGTTTCGTGCCACTATTCAAAGGACGTGTTGGAGTGGTACGAAGCCAACGGGGTCACCTTCGTGCCAAAGGAAATGAACCCGCCCAACGCGCCGGAGCTTCGCCCAATAGAGAAATATTGGACGATTATGAAGCAGGCCCTCCGGAAGAACCCAAAAGTTGTCAAATCGGAGGCGGACTTCAAGAGAAAATAGATTTCTGTTCAAAAAAAACTACAACCTGACGTTGTACAGAACCTTATGGACGGGGTAAAGAGGAAGGTGCGAGCATACGGGCTTGGGCTCGAAGTATGAATAAAAAGAAAATGCCAAAATTGTTTAATAGTTTTTATTTTATTGTCTAAAATTTTCAAAAGGATCGGTCTACTGGGCGAATTTCTACAGCGTTTTTTCCGTGATGCAATTTGATGTGACACACCCTTTAAATCAATACCGGACCGGAGAACATATTATTGAAAACGTGAACGTGAAACGTGAAACTTGCAAACTAAAATGTTTCGCTAGGTGCTATGCATCCCTGGGAAGTTCAAAACAAAGGAATGGAAAATCCCCTTTATTCCACGCGGCGAGTTAGATGAGACGGCCCTAGTCACGATGTTCCCACCAGGTTTTGGGTTACACGACCGCATATTTTCGACGTAGAACTACGCAATTACATTATGCAATCCACTTGTTTACCACTTCGAATATTATTGTAGAATGCATCAAAATTTTTGTAATAGATTATGTTTTTGTTACACATAAATTGGATGAACGTCCTTTTACGTTTGATATGATGCCTAGGACAACCAAAAAATGTGAACGGATGTGTCAAACGATCATTGTATTTTACATTTTCCTCTGAAATTATTGCACATCTCATGTTTACGTAGTTCTCGAACCGCCAAAGGTCATTCACCTCTAGTATCTGAAATAACGATTTCCCAGGCTTCTCAGGTTAAAAGTGCGTTTTATATTCCGGTCTGCATAACGACAGTATAAAAGTACTCAACACCAAAAAATACCCCCGACTTGCATGTTTCCCCCAGGCACATTAATTTGAAGTCCGTGTTAGGGAAACACAGCTCAGTGGGAAAAAATATCCCCGACTTGCATGTTTTGACAAAGCGGATTCCTCCAGGCACATTGATTCCGAAGTCCGTGTTAGAGAAACACAGCTTGGTGGGAACAAAAATACCCCCGACTTTGCATGTATATTTGCAAAGCGGATCTCCACAGGTACATCGATTTTGAAGTCTTTGTTGGGGAAACCGTAAATCGGGCCAATCAAATCTTGGCAGTTAAGGCGTATAAATAATGCTTGACATTTTACAGATATTCAATTGTTCATCTCATGAAAAATAACATTTTATCAATTGTGATAGACGCGTAGAAATATTTCCTATCAATTGATGCAAATATCTTTCCGAACTGTTAAGAAATGTTCAAGTTATAAGCATTCGAAATACGGGTAGAGCTAGCACACAAATCGGCAGAACAAATGTATGGGAAAAAAGGAAGTTCTTCCAGTTTTTATGAATTTAAACCTTTTAGAGATTAGCGAATTGTAATGTATAGTATATCAAACGAATCTTAATTAATTATAATTTCCGATTCGATTGGTATACAAATCATGGAAATTCTTTCACAGTGAAAATAGTTATTAACGTTAGCTTTATTTCATAAAAACTTGACCTGTTTTCTGATTTGGCACCCTTCCTGAAAGACGTAGTTCTACGTCAAAAAACAAATAGAAAAACGGGTTTATATCAACAAAATTCACACATTTGTCTGTGATTCTGAACACAACGCTACACGCTATTTTAAATGTGTGAGTAATATTCAGGTACGATACACTAAATATAGATCACCTGTAGTATATGTCAAACCGCGTTGAACTCAAACATCGATACATGCGTACGGGATACATGAGAGAGAGAAACGAATTCATTCTGAGGGGAGTCACTTCAAAATGCAATGCAATCCATTTGACGGAGAAGAATGAAATGATACAGTCGAGACGTAGAAGGAGATAGCCCTACAGACTATTGAGTCATGTTGACGGAGAAACTGCGTGAAGAAGCCAAATGTCATCTCCAATTGAATACCAAGGGGAATTTCAACGGTGTGTTGGTGTGTTGACATGTAAAAAATGCTTCCTTCTCATGCTTCGTCCAAAATTGGGTGCTTCGTCCAAAATTTTGGGCAAATAAAATACATCTCTTTATCTATTCTGAACAAAATAATCGTCAATTGCTATTCATTATTTGGTGCACGCATTTAGTCACCCACATCAACATACCAAGAATTGGTGTAAACTTTCCTGAAAACATTCATTAAAACTAATTGTTGGGTATTTATTCATTTATTTGGCCAGCATCTGTATGACGTCGCCCCGCTGTGTAGTCGGTTCCCCAGACTTCAATTGACAACATGCACGGAAAGAAATATTCTCATAGAAAACTTGTTTATATTCAGAAAATGTTTTCTTTCCACGGGAAAATAAACTATGGATTATTTAATCAGACTTGCAAAATGTGTATGAACTAATAGCCTCTGAGTTCCTGCAATTTTGACGTGGGACTACGTCTAACCGGAGTATATGGGCGTGAAATGGAAACCTAAACACAGAACATGCAGGAAAAAACAATGAAAGATTTCGAATGCATATAACTCGAAGATTTCTTAATAGATCGGAAAGATCGGAAAGAGTATTTTTGTTCCCACCGAGCGAACAAATAGTACAAAGTAGGAGCACCCAAAGAACTACTACAGAATAAATTATGTAATGCGTATAGTCCTGGAGAGACTCTTGTGGTGGATGAGTCCATGGTACCTTTTCGAGGTAAACTACTGTTTTGCCATATATTCTAAGCAAGACACATATGGGTTTAAAGTGTACAAATTGTGTTGTCAATTGGATTATACTTTGCGTTTTATTTTATGCACAGGATGGTTATAGTAAGAAAAAATTTAGCCGAATTTAGCCGACTCACTGTTGAATGGTTCCTCATTCGCTGTGGTGGCTCGATGGAGATGATGTGCCGCAACGGTTTTGTGAGAGTATCCGCGTTGACGGCATTGATCTTTGTATTACAGAAGGAATGAACACACTTTTTTCTTTAAATACAAATTATGAATCAAAATTATTTTTCTCAAATCAAATTAGTACTCCATGTAAATGAAAGTCACTTTTACATGCAAGATCAAAAAATGTCATACAAAAACTGTGTCTAAAGATAGTTTTATATTATAATGGTAGTTTTTGGTGAGAATATCTGAAAATTTATAGAAAACAGATTTTTACCCCTTCCGGTACAGATGAATATGTATAATTATTCATAATACTATAATTTTCAAAAATCAGGAAGACATCAGGATCAGGGTGTCGACTACCTGAAAAAACCTTGAAAATCAGGGAATATCAGGGAATTTCGTCACCAATCTGGGAGAATGTAATTCCGACGATTATAATTTTGATTACTGCAGTAATCAGAAAGACAATGATACAACAAAAATGTATTTGACTAGTTTGACTCTCTATAGATTTTCCAGTATGTAGTTTGGTTTTGTCAGTAGGTGAAGTTAGTGCTTAGCTTCTACATTCGCGCTGTTTCTGCTGATAGTTGGCAGATATGTATGCGTAAGCAGAAAGTTACGTTAGAGTCATAAATGTTTCAGGCATTCTTTCCCAACTGTTAACTGAAGCGAAAGTATGGTTATTCAGCAATTTTCATAGTCAATTTTCAAGCTATACATTATCGTTTGTCTCGACGAGTCTTTGAATTAGTCTACAAAGAGGTTGCAAATAGATCTGAATGTCAGATTTTGAGATGAAGAGGAGAAGGGAAGCCTGGACTTGGAAATGGAGAAGAAAAGCTTTTGAATTTAGGTGCAATTCACAATATTTCACATGGTGCAACCAATGATGGATGGATACAAAAAACTCGTCGACATTTTACGACAGACAAATTCTGTGAATTCGTCTGTTATGCGAAGGGATGTTACTGGTTTCCGTAATTGATTCCGATCAAAAATTGGCTGGAAACGATTCGAGAAGCTTTTGACTGTAGCACTGCAACGGTTGTGCTATGCGCCAAGTTTATGATGCTATGTTTCACTTCGGAGATCAATATAAATGTCGAATTCTCGAAATTCTCATTCTCTTTATCTAGAAGACAAGGAAAGTTGGAGAAAAGAAGGTTTTGCAGTCTCGTGAAATTGATCCGACAGACCTTCGAAAATTTCATCGTTTAAGCTGACAAAATGTTTTAAAAACTATAAGTACAGAACTAGTAGATAATTTGATTGCTGGTATCTAGCATCTGGATTTTTTCTGAAAAATTACTGGAAAATCAGGGAATATCAGGGACTTTTTTTTTTGAGTTTTGAGTCGACACCCTGAGGATGATTCAAGTTGGGTTGTCCGGAAAGTTCGTGCCGAGCTATGGGGAAACAGAAGCATAATTTTTTATGCCAACATGCATTATTCTATTTTATTTATACCATCCTTCACGCAGCCTCAAAATTATGTTATCCCAGAATATGTTTGATTTCTTGTCGAAAAGAGTCGAAGTGTTTTCCCTTGAGAGAACTTTGTAGCGACCTTAACTTGTGATAATCTGAAACAAATAGAGACATGAAGTCTCTCTGAAAATTTTGCCTTGTTTTATATATGTATCATATGGTCTCATTCGGTATGGTATCATATATGCTTATATATTATACATATAAAATTTGCCAAATGTATGTAAAGCTATCCTGAAAAAATGAGTGAGCGAAAACAGATCTCCCAATACTCTACGCAATGTTCGTTCGTTCAATTCGCATTGACGACATTGAGCTTCGTTTCCGGTCATTGTGGAGTGAAAATAATAATGGAATTTTCAGGTGAAATAAAGGCGCTTTTATAATGAAAATGATGAATGGCATTTTACTTTTCCGTATCGAATGTGTGTTCTACGGAATGGAGTAAAACATTTTTCGAAAATTGTGAAAAGTATTAAACAATAAACTGTATCTGATAAAGATTTTATATTATGAAGATAAGCTAATGTGGAAATATTAGGGAAAATATGGATATACTGTTAAGTACAGGGTCTTTCAGATTAAATGCTCACGCAAAAAAATAGAATAGCTCCTTATAATTTTTTTTTTCGCTCCGTCGATGGTAACATTGCATTCCCCACTCCGGGACAATAATGTTCGGCTACTCGTTCAGTCCGATCGGATGGTTTTTAGTGTCAGGATGTACAATTTACAAGAACTAGTATTTTGAGTGAAATCGTATTACTCGAGCAACCGAAGCCTTAATGAAACTTTGTCCTCTTATGGTAAGAATTTCAACATTTCTCGCCGTAAATTACTTCCTCTGGGGATACGTGAAGGACCTTTCCTATGTTAATCAGCCACAAAGTTTGGGCGAACTTAAAGAAGAAATAACTCGGATTTTCAACAGCATCGAAGTCGTAATGTTAGAGTTGTGGATGAAGAATTTTGTTCACCGTTTAAAACGCATTATCGAAAAAAGGGGTGGTCACATCGAAAATGTCTTAAAATAGGCTTTATTTTGGTTTTTTGAAAATAAAAATCGGTTCACTTTTGTAGAAGTCATTAAAATTTATTGCGTGAGCTTTTAATCTGACAGACCCTGTAAGAGTAAGGACTACGTGTTTTAAACTTTTTTTTGACTACTTCTTGACTAAAAGGTATTTATTCAAGTTTTCTTAAATCTAGTACAATTTTTGACGTAGGACTACGTCTTTCATTTCTATACCGGGGTGTAAAATCAAAGTTTCGAAAACGAAAGCGTTACGCCGGAGACCGAGATTTTGAGCGTTAATAGCTCCTAAACAACTGAACGAAATGGTATGATAAACACTTCATTCGAAAGATAAAATGTCTACGCGTTATATACTTGTTACTTTTTGATCCAAAAACTTGTTTCAATAGTCTTAAAATTGCTTTCAAAACAGGCTATTGAAATCACCAATCGATATATAAGCGAGCGGCGCTCGGAAATCCACTCAGTTCTAATTGAACAGTGATTGGAGCATGTTGTCGCTGTTGCGGTGAAACTCTTTATTTATCATGAAAGCGCTGATGAACGGTGTCACCAAGAACCTGTTTGTGCACCCTAGGCCAGAAGGGAATCTATCAGGAGGAGAGTGATACCACAAACGGTTCCCTGGGAAGACATCGCTACACACACATACACGCGCGGCTATTAACAGGTGGTTATCGAGTTGGCATTAACCACTGGTGGGCTTCCAGTATCGAGGAAAATGTGGAAATATCTAATCGTTACTGAAAATAATCTGCCAGTTCCTTTGGGAATTTTCAAAATATATTCATGTAAAAGAGTTTAATTGAATGTTTTCTATCCATGTAACACTGTGACCAAATACATTTGGTTTTGTGGTTTTTCAGTCTATCGCAATTAACAGGATAGCTTCAGAAGATTATTCTTCCCCATCAGTAGGATATTTCCGTATCCAATATTGTATGCGCCCGCAATCGATTATTGCTCAGTCGCCGAAAGTTCCGAGCTCAGAGAGTTCATTCCCCTCTAGTTTGCCTTCCAAATTGCCATCGTAAACCACACCTTCTCTCGATTCAATCACACACAAAAAGCATACTTAAGCGATATTCTGGTGGTGAGACACATTCATTTTTCGTGAGGACATCGACAAGACAACATCGTTGCCTAACGTGCTATAGGAGGTGGACGGCGAAGGATCGACACATACACGTGCAGAACTCTTTCCGTTAGGATGTCATTCAGCATCGAGAAAGTTCCGGATAGATCTAATCGTTGCTGAAAAATAATCTGCCAGTTCCCTTGGAATTGAAAAATACATCCATGCGAAAGAGTTTATTTTAATGTTTTCTAACCATATAACACAGCGACCAAATACATTTGATTTCGTAATTTTTCAATCAAGTGTAATTAGCTGGAAAGCTTCTGAAGATTATTCTTTCCCATCAGTAGGATATTTTCGTATCCAGTATTGGATGCATAACATGAAAAACGGAAAATGTTTCGTATCGCGAAAATTATATAATTTTCAATCGATTATTGCTCATTCGCCGAAATTTTCATATTCAGAGAGTTCATTCTCCTCTAGTTTGCCTTCCAAATTGCCAACGTAAACCACACCTTCTCTCGATTCAATCACACACAAAAAGCATACTTAAATGATATTCTGGTGGTGAAACCCATTAATTTTTCGTGAGGCGTCGTGCACAAATTACGTAACGCGATAAGAGGGGAGGGGGTAGATTTTGCGTTACTTTCTGTTTATTAGAGATAGGAAATTGCGTTACGAAAGGGGGAGAGGGGGTTCAAATTCCGGATTTTTAGCATTACGTAATTTGTGCACGACGCCTGAGGACATCGACAAGACAACATCGTTACTGAACGAGCTGAACGGCGAGGGATCGAGGGATTCATTACCTGGCCTGACCTGACCTGAAATGCAATCAGTTTGTTTTAACTGTGAGGGAGCGCAGAAAAGCCGATCGATCAGAAGGAGAAAAGAAGGTGACCAAGAGAATATCAGCATCGAAATACGGTTCCTCGGGAAGACATCGAAGCAGCCGCCACACACACATACATACACGCGCGCAACTCTTTTCGTTTGCTGGTTATCGAGAAGAAACCTGGAAAGAAATGATCGTTGCTGAAAAATAATCTGCCAGTTCCCATTGGAATTGAAAATTACATTCAAGCGAGTTTATTTAAATGTTTTCTATCCATATAATACTGAGACCACGTTGATACATTTGGTTTTGTGATTTGTCAATCAAGTGCAGTTAGCAGGAAAGCTTCTGAAGATTATTCTTCAGAACAAGGTTTTTTGTATCCAATATTGGATGCATAAAACCTTGAGTCTCCAACGTAACGCTCTCGTTTTTGAAGTCACCCAAATATTTATTTATTCATTCATTCAGGATGGATTTAGATTCAACTTGAAACAAATGATCTCTAAATCAACGATAGTCCTACGTCACCCTTGCGGTTATACCATAGATATAACCCACTTCCTGTTTTTAGTTTACATGTCAATTGATCAGCCTTGGGGCCCGGCAACTTCGTTCAGATTGTATTTTGTATTTATTAATGTTTATAACAATGTATCGTTTATAATCTAATTTACATTTGAACCCGGAAGGAGAGAAATATAGAATTTTTAATTGGGAAAAATTTGACAACCTACCTAACTACAAGAATAAATAAACTATGGGACTAGCTCCCGGATGAATGCGTGCAGGGACCGCTGGCAAGACTCCCTGAATCTAGTCAGGATTTGCACCTGAAGACCAGACAACCGGTGGATCTCGGAATTTCGTGTCCTAGGTGGACTGTCCAGGATCATTCGAAGGATCTTGATTTGGATGACCTGAAGTTTACGGCGGTGGCTATTGGCGCAACCCTCCCAGATTGGCAGACCATACTCAATCACCGGTAAAACGATCTGCTTGTATATCGCGAGTTTTTTTTTCCTCGTTAAAGTAGACTTTCGATTGATGAACGAGTAAAGCGACTTAATAAGCTTGGAACACTTCGTGTATGTTTTGTTCACATGGGAAGCGAAGTTCAGATTCCTGTTCAGGGTGAGACCCAGGTAGACTACAACACTCGACCAATTTATGGGAGAGCTGCTGAGGTGGACTTTCACGTCATTAGGCGGAACAAGTCTTGGTGATTTGGAGTGTGGAAATATTATGGTTTATGCTTTCGCCGCGTTGATGCATTTCTTCCATGATTTTAAGTAGTCAGAAAGAACATCCAGGCCTCTCTGCGAATTTCTAGTTAACGGACGATCACTCGACCCTTGTAGATGATAGCGGTGTCATCAGCGAACATCGACAGCACGCCATCACCAGGTAGGGGAGGAACATCAGATGTATAGATGTTAAACAGGATAGGACCTAGGAGGCTACCCTGCGGAACTCCCGCTATGACGTTGAACATATCGGAGAGCATGTTGTTTAGAGAGACCTGGAAAGTCCTGTCCGAGAGATAGTTCCCGATGAACTTGATAAGGAAGATCGGGAAGTTGAAACGTCGTAGCTTGAACACAAGACCATTGTGCCAGACATTGTCGAACGCCTTTTCGACGTCCAACAATGCCATGGTAGATGTTTTGGACATGGACTTGTTCCGCCTAATGATACGCGTAAGCTGGCTGATAGTGGAGTGACCTTTCCCGAACCCAAACTGCTCCCGGAGGAAGATGTTATTCTGAATTGCAAACTCTAGTAAACTACTAAGAACCAGTTTTTCAAACAGATTTGAGATTGATGACAAGAGGCAGATGGGGCAATGTCATAGTCGATATCGGTGTCGAAACACTACTGGAACTGTGACCAGTCGACGCGGTGGTAGTTGCGTCTCGATAGTGATCCGATAGTGATCAGAGCTGAGCTCTTGGTAGACGACAGGCTCCGAGATATTTGTCGTGTTTGTGATAAATATGTCGATGGTAGCGTGGATACCGGATCGGCTCAAACGGGTGGGACCATCTGGGCTTAGAACGGTGTACTCTGCTTCTCCTTATCATTCAAAGGTGCGCCCTCGGCGGTCGTGCCGGATGTTACACGTGAGTAGGACAGACCCGGGAGAGGGGATTGATTCTGCTGCGACGCTGCGTCCATGAACCGATGCTGCACTGAAGAGCCGCTAAGGATCACTTGGTTGCTTGCGGGGAGGTCGGCAGGCTCACCACGGTTTCGTACATTGTTGAGTGGAAGAGGGGGCAGATTTGGAGCTGCACGGCGTTGTTGAAGCGCGGGAAATTGCACATCGTTGACTGTAGCGGTAACCAAACACCGAAATTTTAATAGCTGTTACTTACAGCTTCAAAGCTGCAATTTTTATTCCAATTAGGTTTTACAAAGGTTACTTAGATATGTAATTACTTACATTCCAGTGGGAAAATAATGGATGAATTATCCACTTATCTAATTCAATAATTATTGTTTATACGTGCTATTGATGAATGCTACATTAAATTTTTATAGAACTATTAATACAAATTATTTAACGCATTACCTTTATAGAAAAATATGCAAAGATTAATTATATTAAATCGTGTGCGTTAATCGTATGCTTCTAACGTGGTTCCTAACACAATTCAGAATGAATAATAGAATTTATTTGACACTCAGACTTCCGATTTGGTTACGTCGAGGGATCACCCGATCACACCATTACTCAGTGACGACGTGGTGACGGTTGTCGTAACATTCCCCGACCCGTGTGGTCCGGGAGTTCCGAAGACGTCCAATACTGCTATCTTCACAGCTGGTCGCAAGATGATTCCCTTCGCCGTTAGAACTCTAGCTTTCCTGACTTGTCCATCAGGAGCTACGAATACCTCTGTGATCCTTCCTTTCAACCATTGGTTCCGCGTCGTTTCATCTACCACGATTACAACATCCCCTACCTGGAGTGGCTTCACTGGCTCAAACCACTTAGATCTTCTGGCTATGACCGGAAGGTACTCTTTTGTCCAACGGCGCCAGAATTCGTCGATCATCCACTGTGCTAACTTCCAGCTATCTCTCAATGCACAACGATAGTCTGATGGTTGTACTGCTGGTTGGTTCACCCCCTGTGTTCCATACAACAAAAAATGACTGGGCGTGAGCGCCTCCTGATCCGCCGAATCAAGAGCGATGTAGGTTAGAGGACGTGAGTTGATAACCGATTCAGCTTCAAGAACGACGGTTTCAAAGACTTCTTCATTCGGATGTCGCTGTCCATTTCCGATAGCAATCATGGCCGTTTTTACGGATCGCACCATCCGTTCCCACAGTCCACCCATGTGTGGAGCTGCGGGTGGATTGAAAATACATTTTGTGCGTGCGTTTGTGAATGTAGAAGCGCAGGTTTCGTTTGCCTTTTTTATCTCCATCCTCAATTGGCGATTTGCCCCGATAAAACAGGTGCCGTTATCGCTGTACACTTCGAGAGGTGCTCCGCGACGTGCCACGAACCGCCGAAAAGCCATTATACACGACTGCGTCGATAGACTATGGACGACTTCCATATGGACCGCTCGAATGTTCAGGCAGGTGAATATAGCCACCCAACGTTTGACTTGGCTTCTTCCGATTTTGACTAACATCGGCCCGAAGTAGTCAATACCAACGTAGGAGAACGGTTTTACGAAGGGTATTAATCGTGCTCTTGGTAACGGTGCCATCCGGGGAGTTCGAGGAGCTGCTTTGGTGTTTTTGCACCACTGACATTCGGATGCTACTTTTCTTACCAGTCGTCGCAAAGCAGGAACGTAGAACCTTTGCCTCATATCGTTGAAAACCGTCTCGTTGTTGGCATGAAGTAAACGTCGGTGATAGCTGTCAGTAAGAAGGAAGGTTATCGGATGTTGTTTCGGTAAAATTATGGGGTACTTAGCTTCGTATGGGGAGAATGGGGCAGCCCCAATACGACTGCCCATTCGAATAACCCCTGATTGATCGATGAATGGAGATAGTTTATATAGTGGACTTGTTCTATCCACCAACGGCCTGACCTGATCGTTTTCATCCATCCGTACATTCAGCAGTTGATATTCTCGATGAAATATTTCTTGCTGCGTTTGCCGCCATAATACATTTTCGGCTTCAACAAGTTCTTCCGAAGAAAGCCATCCTCGGATTTCATCTGATCCACCTTTTTTCATGAACAGTGTCCTTGCTCTGCACACGAATGCAACTGTTCGATGTAGCCGGCTCCAACTAGAGAAACGGGTTACTTCTATAAGCGTGTCGTGTACTAATTGCTGATGAAGGAATAACTGCTTAACTTGCTCTTCCAAGGTCTCCTGACGTTCTGGTTGTAACGGCCATCGTGATTCTGAATGGCGAAGAATAGTTGGACCGTTTAACCATCGACTTTCGGTGCTAAGGTCCGGACCAGCCTGCCATTTGGTGGCGTCATCCGCGACATTTAACTTTGAGGGAACATATCTCCACTCATCAACTCTTGTTGTGGACAGAATTTCACCCACACGGAATGCTACATATTGATGATAACGGAAGGCATCCGAATTTAGCCATGAGAGCACCGTGGAGGAATCTGACCAGAATATCCGTCGTGAATAGGGAAGCGTCAGACTCTGACACACGTTTTCCATCAAGCGTGCTCCGATTAGTGCAGCCTGAAGCTCCAACCTGGGTATCGAAACTGGTTTCAACGGTGCTACTTTACTTTTCGCAATGATGAGAGAGCATTCAACACCGGATTCCCCGCGGGTTCGCAGGTAGATTGCACAAGCATAGGCCTGCCGACTTGCATCCACAAAGGCATGCAGTTCCGACGTCCTTGACTGATCTGAACGTGTGCAACCTAACAGACATCGAGTGATCTTGATCTCATTTAAACGTTTGAGATACTCTTGCCAGTTATTCCAGCTGTCTTGCAAGTGATCGGGAATTTGTTCATCCCAGTTTGTTCCAGCGCGCCAGATATGTTGCATTAGGATTTTTCCATGTATAATAAAATGCGCTATCAAACCTAATGGGTCAAAGACACTCATTATAATCTTCAAAACCTGTCTTTTGGTGAGAATCGATGATTCTGCCGATGATACCTTCACTTCTGAAGGAGAAATGAAGGTGAATATGTCCTGCGCGGGAACCCAATACATTCCCAAGACTCGTTCAGATTGCGAATCCAAATTCATGCTTTTGTTCTCGATTTCTTGCTGCACTCCGAGACTTAGCAAGACCTCTTGGGAATTCGAGATGAACTGCCGAATCTCAAATCCTCCGTTAGCGTGAATGTATTTCACCTGCTTCATCAACTCTACCGCCTCTTCCGCCGTATCCACACTGTCGAGATAGTCATCGACATAGTGGTTGTCGATGACTGCCTTGGCTCCTCGTGGAAACTCCTCCGCATTTTTGTTCTTCACGAACTGTGCTATACATGGAGAACAGGATGCACCGAAAATGGCCACGTCCATTACAAACACTTGCGGCGAATCTTCCGGGTGATCTCTCCATAAAAAACGCAGGAACTGTCTATCTTCTGCACGAATCATAATTTGGTGAAACATTTCACGCAAATCTCCACCGATCGCTACATTTCTCTCGCGAAACTTCATTAGAACGGCGATGAGCGAAGCCATCATATCTGGACCTTTCAGCACAAGGTCATTAAAACTCAAACCTTCCACAACTGCTGCCGCATCCCAAATTAAGCGCACCTTGTTCGGTTTTTTGGGATTTTGTACCACTCCAAGTGGCAAGTACCAGGTTTTCCGATCGTCTGTTAACTCCAATTCCAATTTCGATACACGATGAGTGTAGCCTTTCTCGACGTAGTTTTCTATTATTTCTCGTACCTTGGCATACAAGTGGGGATTTCGCAATAATCGCTTTTCCAAGCACTTCAGACGACGAAGCGCAAGCGGATACGTGTTGGGTAGTTTGTACTCATCCTGATTCCAGAGTAGACCGACTTCATAGCCAGTTGGAACGCGAACAGTTGTTCGTTCGAGAATTTCTGTTGCTCGCTTGTTTTTTTCTGATTCAGGTTTCGTAGTGACACAGGACTCTTCTATGTTGAAGAACTGCCTCATGAGATCGTGCAACGTTGCATTGTCAGGGACTCGTGTTTCTTGTACTGAGTGTAGATGAAGGTGTACTGAATCTTCCGATCCCGAATGTCGACCGTAGATGCTCCAACCAAGTCGGGTTTTAGAGGCTATGAGACCTTCCTTACTTCCTTCCCTTAGCTTCAGTGTACTAATTAATGTCGCGTTATCGACCCCAATAATAATTTTTGGTCTAACATCGAAGTAGCTTGTTATAGGCAAATCTTTGAGGTATGGGTGTGTGTTACATATTTCGTCAATATTCAACGTCTGGCTTGGAAGCTTGAGGTGCTTCACCGTTCGTACGTTAGTCAAAGGGTACTGCTTTTTCATATAAGTTCCGGAAATATTCAACTGGATGCGTTGTGACTTCTCTTCGACTCTCATCACATCACCTGTCCAGCAGAGATGAAGTGGTTCTTCTGGTCCTACCACTCCAAGTTGTTCAGCCACCTCAGCTTCAATTATAGTCGACGTCGATCCGTCATCAAGAAAAGCGAACAGTCTCGCCTCTATACCATTTGCGTAGAGTGTAATCGGTATATAACGCAGCAGAGAACATACTTTCATGAAATGGTGATTTTGGTGCGCGATGTTACTTATATTGTCTGATGATTTTGAAGAACCAGGTTTACTATTCCCTGGAGTTGTAGAGTGTAACAGTGAGTTGTGGCGTAGACGGCAGCTCTCGAAATCACATTCTCTTTTAGAGCGACACGGCCATGATTTGTGTGGCACCAAGCAGATGCGACATAACCCTTTCTCGCGGACTGCTTTCCATCGATCTTCAACATTCAATCGTTTAAACGCATAGCAATCCATAATGAGGTGTCCAGCTTGATTACAATAAGTGCAGGTTTTCACTGGTATAAATTCTGTCGACAAAGTTTCTTTTACTTTGCCAGTCTGGTTCGCACTTGTTTCCGTATGGTGAACGAATAACTTTTCCCTCGGATGTTTATCACGTTTATTCTTATCCAGCTTGGTAGATGTTGCATTCATTGGATCAACATACATCGTCATATCGCTTGCCATCGCTACCAAGTCTGTCATAAACTCAGCGAAAATGACCAGGTTCACTTATAACCTTGTTCGCTTATAGTTCGCCCATTCAAGCTTAAAATTAGGCGGCAATCTTTCCACCAACTCGTAGAGCAGCATGGGATTCGACAAATGATGTTGTTGTTCCGCAACAATCATATGCTCGACCAAATTTTGTACAGCCATACCATATCTGATCAACGTTTTCAAATCATCCGCCCTTGGCGCTGGCACATTGCGTAGTTGCTTAAGCAAAGCATTAATTATCACTTCCGGTCGTCCATACAATCGCTGTAAAGTGGTCATTACATGGGGAACTGATTCCGGAATTAAAAGTCGGCTCCGCACAGCCTCCAAGGCGTGCCCTCGTAAACACCGCTGCAGACGAGCCAAGTTTTCGGCATCACTGTATCCGCATACTTGAGTGGAATTTCGAAATGCACTGTGAAAAATGGGCCAGTCTTGGGGATCTCCTGAGAAAACTGGTAATTCTCTTGGTATAACTTGACGAGCCGCTACTTGTACTGCATTTGGCCCTACATTGCCAATAGGGTTGCTTTGCCCCGACCCATATGGAACTGACACACGTGGTACGTTTGTGTATATTCCTCCGTAAGTTTGTCCGAATTCTAATGGAGGACGACCTGACATATGTGATTGAGTAAGTGACGTGTGAGGAATTGTATCGAAAATTGTCGGAATTGTTTCAGTGGATGAGCTGACTGTTGGAAAACTGCGCGGTATTTGTAACGATGGCTCTGGTATCAGCGAACGAAATGCGTGAGGTGGGCGGTACGATGTGAACCTAGATGGTTGGTTCGGATTTGACGTTACTGTTGTAGGGTTAATCTGTTTCGTCTGACTATACTCTGGTCGTGGTTCTAACGGCATCATGTCATGAACTGACGAATAATGATAACCAGACGGCTGTTGAATTGGCATTGGCTGTGGAACCAATGAAACACTAGACGGAGGAACGTGATATGTCGTATTTATTGTGGGCACTGTTGTCACGGGCCTAATACATGTTTCACGATTAGTGTGTTTCATACTCGGAAAGTGTACTGACGTTGATGTTTCGCCACTGCTGAACGGGACTGACGGCTGTTGATAAAATGGCATAGCTGCCGTAACAGGTTCGAGATTCGTAACTGCATACTGCCCTTGTGTCGAAGAAAAGGTCACTGCACTATTTGAAATCGGCTTCGGAGGCTGTACTTGTACCGAAGTGGTCACATTGCTCATTGGAACGGCAACAATTACGCTGGATACTGGTGCTGTCTGGCCGGTCGAAACGATCGAAATGGTGTTGGGAACCGACCCCGACGTTGGCTTGTGTATAATGCTGGTTCTTGTCGAAACGTCTTTAGGAGTACTTGTTTTGTTGGACACCGAAGGTCCTTGTACTGGAACGTTTAGTTCTACTAACTGTCCTAGGGCAGAAGGGTTTGACGGCTGAATAGTTGCTTCATCATTGTTCGGTGGACACCATTGTGGGTGATTACTGGACGACGCGGCAGCATTACTGATTGCTCCTTCAGTCTGACCTTTTCTAACTCACGACTCAGTGTTTTCCCGAACTACATCTCAATCAAGATCCGCTTGAAGTAGATCGAACTTTTGACGAATTAACGTTCCCTCTGCTTCCAATCTCATCTTTCTGATTCGCTCATCTTCATCGATTCTTTTCAGTCGTAGTTGATTTTCTTCTTCCAGTTTCCTCAAATTCAATGCCAACTGGGCCGAACTTCGGCTACTACGAGATCCCTGGCTGGATCTTCTGGATCTGTTGGACGTCCGTTCATCCCTCTCTGTGCACTGCTTACACACAAAACTCCGATCGAGGTTAGCTATAGAATCGTTGACCCCTGCGCAGCTGTAGTGCACGAACCGATCACAACGGTCACACTGCACTAGGTTGTCGTACGAATTGGGACGATCGCACAAAGCGCAATTCTCTGTGCCTTCGGGTGGATTCTGGTGGACGTCCGTTGTAGAATCCTTTGCTACTTCCATCGTATTCCGAGAAAACTGTTCTCGTAGCGAAATCGATGGAATCTTTGAAGTTAATGTAGCGGTAACCAAACACCGAAATTTTAATAGCTGTTACTTACAGCTTCAAAGCTGCAATTTTTATTCCAATTAGGTTTTACAAAGGTTATTTAGATATGTAATTACTTACATTCCAGTAGGAAAATAATGGATGAATTATCCACTTATCTAATTCAATAATTATTGTTTATACGTGCTATTGATGAATGCTACATTAAATTTTTATAGAACTATTAATACAAATTATTTAACGCTTTACCTTTATAGAAAAATATGCAAAGATTAATTATATTAAATCGTGTGCGTTAATCGTATGCTTCTAACGTGGTTCCTAACACAATTCAGAATGAATAATAGAATTTATTTGACACTCAGACTTTCGATTTGGTTACGTCGAGGGATCACCCGATCACATCATTACTCAGTGACGACGTGGTGACGGTTGTCGTAACAGTTGACTGCTGGTGGACGTGGGTTGCGCTTTCGTCCTGGTTGGTTGTAGACGGAGGCACGCTTTCGGATCTCAATGTACTCTGCCCTCTTCGAACACGCACTGCTGGTGGGATTGTGACCAGCTCCGCAGTTCGCGCAGACAGGGACACCGTCTTCCATATGTTCACATGCAGCAGCGTCGTGGGTTTTGCCGCAGTTAACGCAGCGGGATGCCATGTGGCAGTTTCGTGTGCCATGCCCAAACATGAAACAATTCGTGCATTGGGTAACGTCTCTGTGGACCGGTCTGTAGCGATCCCACACAACCACGATATGGAACAGCTCCCGGATATTCTGGAGGTCCTTCAGGCATGACGAGTTCTTGGCGAAATGGACGAGATAAAGTTGGTCACGGTACCTCCGGGTCTGATCGTTCCGCTTCATTTTATAAATTTGAACTGGCTTGATTCCGTTTTTCTCGAGTTCAGCCGATAATTCGTTAGAGTCCATATCGTGGAGACCGCGGAGTCGTGAGAGAAATACTCACAGTTCCGCTGTTTCAGTATCTCCAGCACGGCCTTGTAGTGACTCATGGCAGGGACCATCAACTTCCCTCCGTACTACGGTGGATGGTGCACCTCAAACCCTTCTCGATGAAAAAGGCAATTCGAGCATGAAGCCCCTCCGGGAAGCCTTTCACATAGAACAGCGGCAGTTTCTCCTTTTTTCTAATTTAGGTTCCACACCATTCTCGAGAACAGCATATCGATTGTTCGCCAGCAGCTTCTTGGCCGACGGATCAGGGGATTCGCTTGATTGTTCGGCGACATTTGTAGATCGGGAGCGCTTCGCTTTGTTTCTACCACTTGCGCCAGAGAACTTGCGCGAGAGAACTAACACTTCTACTTTCACTTTTACTCTTTCTTCACAAGAGCAAATGAGAACACGTGTTTACTGTTCAACACAACAGCAGAGAATTTTTAAACATTTGAAAAACATCAGGTTAATATTGTTTTCATTCAAATTATAACGTTTTGATACTGCTTATGGGAATGCTCATTTGATGGAGAATCTTTGATTAACGCCAATTTCAAGCTATAATCTATGTCGACAACGCGAATCGCCTCGGAATAGACAGATAATAAACGGAAAAAAGAATAAACATTATACAAGTGCGGACCGGAGAGTTAGGACAGTTTTCATTTCCAGCCAGGATATCTTTGGCAGGTTTCCAAGTATATTTATTACGGATAATTTTTATTCTGATGGAGTAAAAAGTACAACAATCAGAGGGAATCAGGATCATTTCAATGAAATCAGGCAAAATTGAGGATTGAATTGTCAGGATATCAGGGAACGAACCAAAAAATCTGGGAAATCCTGAAAAATCAGCAATGAGGTAAGAGGTGTTTGCCTTTGGAATTCCAAGCCAAACAATCTATGATCGAATCGCGCTTTGAAAATTTGAGCTCACCTTCATTGATTTTTTGTAGTACAATTAAAGCATTAAATTTATTTTATTTTTGTTTTATGCTATGTAACAATTAAAGAGATGTGAAATCTTATCCTATTTCGTCAGATAGATAAATAAATCGGAATTTAAAATTTCATATTATTTTTCAATCATTAGGGTTCAAATTCAACCGGCGCTCCCATGTTTGCTTTTACCGAGAATTGGAATTATTCATCGAAATCATTACAATTCGACCTGCATTCGTCAAAAAGATATTTCCATTACTCCCCAACATGCAACAGATGATACAAACTGATAATTTGTATCCGACATGAAGTTATTTCAATTTTAATGACGGTCCACACAAAATGCACTATGTACGCATCCGCGCCGAAGCTATGTAAACGGCTTTAATTGCAATGTGAAAATTATGACAAACATAAATATTTACGTTGAAAGTTATGTGCTAATTAACAGCGCTCCAGCAAGTTATTCCTTTCGTCGCCCGACTTGGTGTAATGAATAATATCGAGTTCTCTCTGGTGGATTAGTTGAAATTAGTTGAAGTTAACAGCAAAATCAACCTTCATCCAGAATCGGATCGAATGAACCACTAAATCTAGATATAGGGCGGAAAACTAGCTTCCGTTGAAATTCGAGATTATAGTTGGTTCCATTCAACCTCAGCCTGGAGCAGAAACCACGTACTTTGCAAATACCCCGACAGGTGGACAATGTCTGTCATCGTATTTCGTTGTGGGATTTGAGCTCCAGCGCTGTCATCAAAAAGAATCTAAATCTGGTGGTGGGACAGAAAGCGAGGAAGGACCATATCGCATGTGTTTCGACCGCGCGTTCGCCCAAGAGTGCCAACAGCCCCGAGAGTGAGGAGAGTATCCGGTTGACGCAACGACCAAAATGGGACATTTTTAAAGCTTACACAGTGCATTATGCCTCATTTGTCACCACGTAAGTCTGTGGAAAGCGCAAAAATGTCTTTCAAGGGAGGATTCCGCACGGCGTACATAGACTGTTGATACAGAAACGCCGGCAGAAGGGATTTCATTTTGAAACAGCTGGATTGTTTCTGCACCAGAAAATGGACCGCGACAAAAAAAATTATACTGTTTCTCTAGTGACAAACGTATGGAAAAGGTGGGAGCGCAAACGTTATACCAACAGATGGAAAAAATGGCCGAGAAGCTGCACATATGTTTGGTGCTTTCGAAAAACTTGCGTAATAGGATTAGGACCGGTTTTTAAAAGAAGAAGTGTGTATATAATATGTATTAGATTGGTTTCAGTTGAAGAACGAAGGTTAATATGTAGAACAAAAATATATTTGGATAAAAAAGAGTATCCTTGCTGTCCACAGGACTCTTTCTGTGGTCACAAACTGCATTATAACGTAGATAAACTATTCATTGTAGAATCACAATTTACATGGATAGTACAGAGTACCTTGGCGATGTGTTTTGATATCATTAAAATCTTTTTTTGTAGTGACAGGAAGCAGAGTTTGGACAAAAAGCACGGGACATTTTTAGTTGACCGTGTCAGTTCCCACTAAAATTTCGCTTTTCAACCCACAGGGTTGATTCGCTTACAAAGTCTAGTACTGCTTCAAAATCTTTGACATCTTTTTCTGCCTAAACTTACTAAACTTGTACTTTTTTTACCGGAAGGCCTTGTAGCAGTGTCTTAGAATATCAACAAATATTCACGAGAAACGAATGTGATTTTGTTCCAGTGTAAACGACTTTTTTTCAGCTTGAAACACACTGCCCTCATTATATTGATGACAATAACAAACGAGTTCATTTTGTTCATATCGCTGTTGCATGAGCAAATTTGCTATAATGAATGAATGCGACTTTGAGTGGGGTTCATAACTTCGCTGTTATTTATACCTTGGATATCAAAAGCAACGTATTGATATTCATCACATCCGAAACGATATTCGTTCTAGCAGTGAATTTAAGTTAAAAATAAATTTTATTTGGCGAGACGGTAGCAACGGCATATGCAGAATGGATACAACGAGTGGTTTTAGCTACCGTCAAGTCATTTGCGACATCGGGAGTTTCATAAGGTATTTCCGATTACGGCATCCGGCAACTGCAAAACCCAACCGCACACAGCAGCCTCAGGTTAGAAGTTAACAACAGCTGATATTCATTTGGCTGAAATTAAATTCAGTTCTGACGTTTCCGATAATCAAGATGAAAATGACACTGGGTGGAAAAAATAAACATCAAAACATATTGATGGACAAAAGTTCATTTGCTCATATTCAATGGTTGCCTGGATCTGTCATTTATATTTTCGTTTGGAATATATAGGTTTTCGATGCAACCTAGCCCGAAAATCTATGCATTTGATCTTAGCGAAGATGATTTTTTCCAACACTGCCTTGTCCTGGAAGCTGAATGAAATTCGCACAGAGGTATGTATCATCCTCCATCATGACTTAATTAAACGCCAGAACGGTGTTGACATCTGGATAAGACATTACTTAATATATTTTCCATATTTTTTTTTCGATATTCCTTTTAAAACTTAACATTATCATATTATATTATCTTCAGACACAATTTTCGTATGAAATTTTTTCCCACCTGCAAAATAAAATTTACAAAGAATATCAATTTGATATGAATAATTTAATTTTCATTTACGATTTTTATTTTGAAAATGTGCTAATTTCCCTTCAAATCCATTATTATCTTTGACAGTACACAAACCTGTAAAATTAAGCTTAATGTCGTCAACGCAAGTGATCAACAATGGGATGTTTTCAGTTTCGATAGGTGTTCTTCTCGCTTCGTGACCATTTTGTTAACAGAATGATAAATGGCAAAAGCAACATAAGTACAAGATGCCGTGAGTATCGTAAAGCACCGAAATTCGGACACTGAAGCGCTTACGATGATTACTTCAACTACTAAAAAACTAGAAAATTATCGTTCCTATAGAATTAGGAGGCTTTCATGAAGTTATGAAACACAGAGTTTCACAAAGTTTATTCTAAATATGTAAATTTCTTCATTGTGCCGTGATTCGAAATCCGGACACTTTTTTATTCATGATTTGAATTGCGGACACTTTTGTGCATAATATAAGAAATTTCATCGTTTACTTTGAACGGTCCAGATTTTTAAATCATTCTCTGAATGTGCTTTTTATTATGGACGAGGGTTTGTAAAACACAAATATTTGTTCTGGTTTTTCGGATTTTTTTTTTATCAACAGAAAGGTAGAATGCTGGACACTATACTTAATTGATATATAGTAACTATCAGTCACATTAATTCAACATGCAATAGATGTTATGGTTGTGGCTCCCAAATCGAGAGTGCGAAGAGGGAACGACCTAAGACCTAAGGGAAAAGAACTCTAGACCGGACACGTCGATCGTATACTTGAGGACTACTTATCGTACGTATCTTGCAAAGCCTTTCAATTTGTAAGATTCCCTTATGGGGTTCCGGATAGAGTAACGTAGACGTTGCTCTCGAAAATGCAAGTGTCCAATGAGTCCTTTTTGCCCGCTGATCTCAAGCGAATCAACTATCTGGTCAATGTAAATGGCAAGCTACATGACCTGGTACTCATTAGTGATACAGGCGGCATTGAGCTGTTTGAACTGCAATTTTCAAAATTGACCATCACCACGCATCGTTCCATTTAAAACTTGAAGTCCGTTCGCTTGACCAGATTTTCGCTCTCGGTGATCCAGTGGCTCGTAGTGAGTATGATTTCACACAGTGGGCCTAATTCTCGAATACACTTTACGTCATTTGAGCCGGTTCGTCAGAAAGAGCGAACGATATACGGTTCTTTAAAAATGAGCCGCGGCTCTCAAATTAACGGCTCTTAAATGAATCATGGTTCTTTTATGAGCTGTGACTCTTTTTTGAACCGCGGTTCATTCAAGAGCCGTTCATTCGAGAACCACGGTTCAACAAAGAACTGCGGTTCATAAAAGAACCGTGTTTCTTTTAAGAATCGGCTTATTGGTAAAGAACCGTGGATCGTACTTGTAGAGCACAGTTATTTATGTAAAATGTAAATCTTGACTTGTAGAGCACAGTTATTTATGTAAAATGTAAATCCAAGATGGCGGCCGTTATAAAATGACAGACTACATATTTTGTTAAAACCCCATCAATATGGGTATCAAATGAGAGGAGTTTGACTAATATAACTCAGTTTATGAAAAATGCAAATCCAAAATGGCCGCCACCCCAAAATGGCGAAATATGAAAACCCTATCAATATGCGTATCTAATGAAAGGACTTGATTAGTTGGACACAGTTATTTATGAAAAATGCAAATGCAAAATGACCGCCACCTCAAAATGGCGAAATATGTATTTTTTAAAAACCTTATCAATATGGATATCTAATGAAAGTACTGGACTAGTAGGACACAGTTATTTATGTAAAATGGAAATCCAAGATGGCGGCCGTTATAAAATGACAGACTACAGGGTAACTTCGATATAACGCACATTTTACTTTTAAAATTGTACGTTGTATCGAATTGTACGTTATATCGAAGTTTCCTTGTACATATTTTGTCAAAAACTCATATCAAATATCAAATGAGAGGGGTTTGACTAATAGAACTCAGTTGTTTATGAAAAATGCAAATCCAAAATGGCCGCCACCTCAAAATGGCGAAATATGTCTCTTTTTTTCAAACCCCCATCAATATGGGTGTCTAATGAAAGTACTTTACTAGTAGGACACAGTTATTTATGCAAAATGGACATTCAAAACGGCCGCCATCCCAAAATGGCGAAATATGTATTTTTTAGAAACCCCATCAATATGGGTATCTAATAAAAGTATTTGACTAGGAGGACACAGTTATTTATGTAGAATGGAAATCTAAGATGGCGACCGTTATAAAATGACAGATTACATATTTTGTCAAAACCCCATCAATATGGGTATCAATTGAAAGGACTTGACTAGTAGAACACAGTTATTTATGAAAAACGTATATCCAGAATGGCGACCGTTACAAAATGGCAGACTACATTTCTTCTGAAAACCCCATTGTAGAAAACATACCCAATTAAATCGTCAAATTGTTAATTTTTTTACTATATTCACTGTTCATGTTTCAGGCAAATAAAATTGTGGATAAATTTCCTGTCTAATCACACTATCACACAACATATGTCGCAATAACGATTTTGAGTAATATGCGTTTGAAAACTCATAATAAATCGTTACATTTTTCGTAGAGTGACCCCCCTATATAGAAATCAAAGACATAGTCCTATGTCAAAAAAACTCTGTAATGAATTGATTTCGGAGCTGGTGAAGCGAATTACAAATTTTGAGTCAGACGAATTAGTAGCCTAACCGATACTGCTAGATCCTCGCTTCAAGCAGCAAGGTACAACTATGCATACCAGTTGTTGATAAGGACGCCAAAAATGACATCCATAGAATACACGCCTACGAAACTACCACAAATCTATGGTGATGAAGCGGGGTCATCTGTATGAGAGAAGTTTGATGCATTGGTTGGCAATCTTCGATCCCCACATGATGCAAAAGCTGCTGCAATATCTATTGTAGATGAATATTCAGTGGAACCACATTTGCTGAGAATAAGCGACCCGTTGCTTTGGTGAAATGAAAGGAAATCTATCTCTCCGCGGCTCTACCATTTTTTTAAAAATATTATGTTTTTCCGAAAGCAGGGTAAGTTTGCAGAAAAAGATGCAATAGACTTTCATCAGGTAACATTGAAAAGATAATGTTTATAAATAAAAAAAATTGGGTGGGTTATATCTAAGATATAACCGCAAGGTTGACGTGGGACTACCTTAGCTTAGCAATCATTTGTTTGTATTGATTGAATTTTTGATTGAATGAAACAATTTCCGAATTCAATATATTCGGTTTGTGAGTAAAATGATTGAATAATAATAATAATCGTCATAAGTAATTTTAATGAAGGTTCTTTTACGATTGGTATGATGCCTAGGACAAAATATGTGAACGGAAGAAAAATCAAACGATTATTTTATTTTACATTACCCTCTGAAGTTTACGTACTTCTCGAACAGCGAATTTGCTTGATTTGATGAGATTCAGGCACTCAGTTTTGATTTTGACACGTACGTCGAACGCATATTGTTTATTCATTGTTTGACAACGGAGAAGGAAAATCTAAAACAGAATCCGAGAGTATTGGGTGCTACCCATTCTCAGTGATTCGCACGGCACGTATGTCGAATTCCAAAATTGAGAGCGAATTGAACTATCGACCAATAAAAATGGCCGCAGGTCAAAGCTAGCCAGTACTGATTAACCGTTTGAGTGCGGAGCAAATTTGCGGATGAGTTTTTTAAAAAATACTAAAGATCTTAGATAACTGATTAGGTCACAAAAGTTGTATTAATAGGAAAAAACACATAAAAAGTGAGGTTTATAAAATTTACTAACATACACTCCCTAACCTCTACATAATTTTTATTAAATAATATATTTAAACAATATTTATTTAAACAATTTAAACAATTTCATTCAAAATTATGGATTGCTGCACAAAGCGCGTAAAGTGCTCTTTAAAAATGTCCCCAAAAGACGAAATCCTACTTTAAGAGGTGCTAAGCCAAAAATAATAACATAGAACAAGAAGAGCGCTATCGCGCTCCCCGCACTTTTCGTAAGAGGAGCGCTATCGCGCTCCCCCGTATTCAAACGGTTAAACAGACGGCCGATAGTTTGCCGACAAAACAGTTTGAATGCAATCGGGCAGCCCATTTTATCGGCCGATACTAAATTGGTGAAGTGTGCGCATATGCATATCGCTCCGTACTGATTAAGTCGCCCGATCATACTATTGGCCAATAAAAGCCTGCAGTCTGCGGGGGCTTTTAGGAAAACACATTTCAGTCGGAACAAAAATACCCCCGACTTTCATGTATTGGCAATGCCGATTTCTCCAACGCTGCTTGGTTTTGAAGTCTGTGTTAGGGAACACATTTCCATGAGAACAAAAGTCCCCATACTTTCATGTATTTGCAATGCCGATTTCCCCCAGGCTTCTTGGTTTTGATGGCTGTGTTGGGGAAACCGTTAATCGGGCCAATCAAAACGAGGTAGTTAGGACGTTTATATAACGCTTAACGTTTTGCAGTAATTCAACTGTTTATCTAATGAAAAATAACATTTTATTAATTGCGATAGATGTGTAGAAATATTCCCTATCAATTGATGCAAACATCTTTCCGATCCAGTAAGAAATATTCGAGTTATAAGCATTCGGAATCTTTCAGTTTTTCCTGCATATTCTGTGTTTAGGTTTTCATTTTACCCCCCATATACTCCGGTTAGACGTAGTCCCACGTCAAAAAAGTAAAGAAGATTATTGTGATGGAAATACGTCAGAGAAAACCTTCAGTAAAGTAATATTTCTACTATTCTTTGCACTGATGATTGTTTTGAACCTTATTTGTTTACGTCTTCCGTTCTTTACATACCCGAATAAACCAGTTCTTGAAATGAGCCGTCGTGCCGCTCAAATGAGCCGGCTCTTTTCATTGAGCGCACGGCTCTGAGCCGCTCACTGAAATGAACCGTTTTGCCCATCTCTACTGTGAGGCATAAAAGGCGATATCGGCAAGGTTATTGTTATAGCTTATGGTGCCATACAGATAGCATTTACCAAAAAATACGTCAAAAGAGTGTTGAAGAACACTATATGGTATGGGCAAATTGGTGCTAACGGGCACAGATAGTGGTAGCAAACCGCGCTATCCATGTAAATTGTCAAATTCTCATTCCACATCTCCCGCTCGCACAAGAAATTATTCACAATGTAGAATCGACACAATAGTTAGCTGTAATACAGATCTCATACGAAACGGACGCGTTGTTAAACTCCCTGGTCATCGGTCAATAAACGATCTTATGGATATTACATCCGAGTAGTCGTTCCGCGTGTTTTCTTTTTCGTTAACCGGAAAACCGGAAATTGTGATCACCGCGTTGACGAACAAAGAGTAAAAGTTTTTGGCATCTGAATGTTTTGTTCCAAAAATCATCGAAAATATTCGTTGTAGAGAAAAATCTGTTTTATTATCATGGGAAAAAAGAAAGTGTGTGGCACCATAAGCTATAATAATAACTTTGCCGATATGCCTCACTGTAATGTCCCACCTTGTATGCATATACTTGATGCACATACACACGCACGTTACGTATCGTGCAGCAAGGAAGCAGTGATTCGGTTCATCCGGGCGCATTGGATGATTCCTCGGTAATTGATGTCACACAGGAAGTGAGTTATATCTGTGATATAATCGCAAGGTTGACATAGGACTATCTTTGGTTTAGTGATCATTTGTTCGAAGTTGCATATGAATCAATTCTCAAAGAAAGGATGAATGAATATTTGGCGGAATTAAAAAACGAGATCGTTACGTTGGAAGCACAAGATTATGAGCCTTAGTACCTCTTTGTCGACTGAACAAAGTCGTATGATTATCGCTCCATTCGAAATATAAAATGTCTACGATTTATATGCCTTGCAATCAAACTATTGATAGAGTCGAATGAATGAATGGTGTTTTAAGTATCTATAGTTCAAGACCACAATAACAACAAATCAATTAAACACAAAAATCTATAAATATGGGTACCTGCTTTCATCCCAGCCATGTTAGTCACCCACTTCCCGTTGAGGAAATTGTTGAGTAA
Organism: Toxorhynchites rutilus septentrionalis; assembly: GCF_029784135.1. NCBI lineage: Eukaryota > Metazoa > Arthropoda > Insecta > Diptera > Culicidae > Toxorhynchites > Toxorhynchites rutilus. The sequence continues at coordinate 47,165,018 of NC_073744.1, forward strand.
ACATCGTTTGCCGGTGAGTGTAGAGCGGGAATTGTCTTTCTTAAGATTCATTGTACCTCTAAAAAATTGACGAACGACGTAATCTTATGTTAATCGCAGTTGATAGAAAAAAAAACAAAACAAAGTGTTTTTGATCGCAGTAATATATTAAGCTGTCAAAAAAGTCCTGCGGTATTTCCGCGAGGTGTCGTTGTAAGCGCGTAGTTCTAGTTGTATTCATTGTATCGAGTCATACTATAGCTCGTTGGAAAGGTTTTGCGCGCTATAATATAGTCCTTGACAGTGTTTTGTTTGGTTAAGTCGTTCGTGAGTTATAGTGTCGCAAATATGGAGCAAAATAAAGAGAAAATCCGACATATTTTACAGTACTACTATGATAAAGGCAAAAATGCATCTCAAGCTGCCAATAAAATTTGTGCAGTTTATGGACCCGATACAGTTTCCATTTCCACCGCACAACGATGGTTTCAACGTTTTCGTTCTGGTGTAGAGGTCGTCGAAGATGCGCCACGCTCCGGAAGGCCTGTCGTCGAAAATTGCGACAAAATCGCTGAATTAGCCGAGTAAGACTGGCATAGTAGCAGCCGTAGCATCGGCCAAGAGCTGGGGATAAGTCATCAAACAGTTATTAACCATTTGAAGAAGCTTGGATTCACAAAGAAGCTCGATGTATGGGTGCCACACACGTTGACGCAAAAAACATCTTTGACCGTATCGACGCATGTGAATCGCTGCTGAATCGCAACAAAATCGACCCGTTTCTGAAGCGGATGGTGACTGGCGATGAAAAGTGGGTCACTTACGACAACGTGAAGCGCAAACGGTCGTGGTCGAAGCCCGCTGAAGCGGCTCAGACGGTGGCCAAGCCCTCATTAACGGCCAGGAAGGTTATTCAGTGTGTTTGGTGGGATTGTCAAGGAATAATCTATTATGAGCTGCTTCCCTAAGGCCAAACGCTCAATTCGGACCTGTACTGCCAACAACTGGACCGCTTGAAGGTAGCACTCATGAAGAAGAGGCCATCTTTGATAAACAGAGGCTGCATTGTCTTCCATCTGGACAACGCCAGGTCACACACTTCTTTGGTGACGCGCCAGAAGCTCCGGGAGCTCGGATGGGAGGTTCTTTTGCATCCGCCGTATAGTCCGGACCTTGCACCAAGTGACTACCACCTGTTTTTGTCCATGGCGAACGAGCTAGGTAGTCAGAAGTTAGCCACAAAAGAGGCCTGTGAAAATTGGCTATCCGAGTTTTTTGCCAATAAGGAAGCAAGCTTCTATAACAGGGGTATTATGAAGTTGACATCTCGTTGGGAACAAGTCATCGAACAAAACGGTGCATATTTGACTTAAAACAGATGATTGTAACTAATTTTATGAACAAATGAAAATTCAAAAAAAATACCGCAGGACTTTTTTGACAGCCTAATATTATAAATGAAAAAGACGGGTGGGTAATGTCGGTGACATAACCGGAGTGACGTAGGATTATACAAAGGGGACAGCTTTTGCTAAATATATATTTTAAATATATTGTTCTATTTTCTTCTCCTACGTGAATTCCTACCTATCTACCTGAAAAATGGATTAGTTTACTGTTTACTCTTTATGAACATGTAGGGGGTTCTGAAAAGAACCTTTGGTGTTGTGTTTTTGCGTTTTTTTTTACAAACTTGATTCTTGATTTTTTTCTGAAGGCTTTGTACTTATTAAATGTTCAATGTCGGGCATCTTTCGGCGTATACACATATCGTACAATCAAAATGATGGCTGTGATAGGGAATGCACAGGTGGTCATCAGCTCGTTCACTATCATATATTTCACTATTGAGCACATTACCGTACCTTAAGCTGTGGTTTCGGAGACGAATGAATTGAAAGATGTGTAGTCTCCGCAAACAAAGTAAATAAAAATGAAAAAAAACTGAGGTTGAACTGAGACGAACTCTACGATCTGTCGAGAAATAGACGAGCTATAAGCGTTCTGAAAAACCAACAGTAAATACAGGGACGGATGAACTTCGGATTACAGTCCTTTAAAATAAGAACAGAGCAGCAGGAAATACATAGCTCATCGTGTTGCTCCTTAGTTATTTCTCTATGCAATGCAGATGTAACGTCAGTCAATTTTCAACATCAGTTATCAACTAAAGAAAGCAGTTCTTGCTACCGAGAAAATTCGTTAATGCCATCCTGCATACAATGTGTTGTAATTTGAAGCCACTTTTAATTCGGAAACCATACATGGGTTTGTGAAAACTGAATGATCAATTTAAAAAACCCCAACCACCAATAAGTTCAAGAACAAGCATAAACAAAAAAAATCAGTTTTTATTATATGTCATATTATGTCACTTTAGAATGCATTGGTATTGTGAAAAACTTCTAATAACTCTTCTTTGAATGGTTTAATGGCCCTGAAAAGCGCCGTGTTTTACGGTGGCTGGTTTTGCCACCAAAGCAGTCTGTATAAACAAACTTTTTCCTTCTTCTACCTGCTGCCGTTTTGCGATTGCGTTTGCCACTCGCTGAAACTAGTTAATGCCACCGAACCAAATGGGCTCTGTTCTGCAGGCGGGTTTTCTTATTGTCGTGAGCAGCTTTGCAAGCCAACTCGAGCACTCCGGCGGCCAAAATTCTATAACCGCTATTAGGTATACTGGTGCTCCGGCACCAATCCGTTGATGCGATGCGATTTTAAACGATGCCGTACAACCACACTGGTTTACGGTTTGAAAGAAAATGAGATTTTTTTTGGGATCCACGCGTTTTATACACTAACGGTACACGCTCACAGGATAGAGACAAATCGGCAGATTCAGCCAAAGGGGCGAGTCCAACGAGACGAACGAATGAGCGTTAAAAGGCAGCGATGGCAAAAAAATACATCTAGAGGCGAATGAACTGCAAAGTTTAAAGCCTCTTAAAAACAAAGAAGAAGAAGAAAAATACATTCATTACGATTTGTTCGCTCGTTGGATTCACATGCAGGCTAAAAAGGGTTTCAGGATCACAAAATTATCTTCAATCTAAAGAGTTTATTGTTTTGTTATCACTCGATATCCCCATCTTGTTCGGCTAAACCTTCCTGTTTAGCGATTTGTTGCCACTCGCCACAGCTTTCACAGTTGGAAATTTTTTTTCCATCCAGCTTTGTGACATGTTGTACAGTAAATTACATTCAATGCGACGTGCCGGAGCACCACTCAGTGTCGCATTGGACTTTAACCTGTAATTGAACATTTGCGATGACAGTGGTACAGTGTCGACTTTCAATGTGGGGTAATAATTTGGATTTCTATGTTTACAAAAATGTCCAACTAAATATGTCGCATTACATATCCGTCCAATTAGCTAAATGTCGATCTAATTGTAAATTACTGTACTTTCAATCTGGAAACAATTTAAGAATTGGTGAAAATTGAATAATCAGGAAAGTCCCCAACTATCAATAAGCTCAGAACAACTGCCAAATTCACATACTCATCAGATCCTGGCAAACAAATTATGAAAAAATCAATTTGTGTTTTATTATTATTTTGTATATTATTTTAGAAAGCATTGAACTGTATTTCGTAAACTCTTTTTTGAAAGGTTTAATGGCCCTGATAAGCGCATTATTTTATGGAATGGTTCCAATTTAGAAAAATTTTTATACTCGTGGTTTTGAAAAAAACCATTTCGAACGCCCTCGATGCCGCCTTGTTCTGGATTTGCCACCAAAGCAGATTGTATACAGAACAAACTTTTTTTTCTGCTACCAGCTGCCGTTTTGCGATTGCGTTTGCCACTCGCCACTCGCTGCAACTGCCTGTTGTCTTGATGTCCATCGAACCGAATGTGTTCTGTTCTGAATGCGGGTTTTCTTATCGTCGCGAGCAGCTTTGCCAGCTAACTCGATCACTTCGGCGGCCGAAACTATATAACGGCGGCTAGGTGGACTGGTGCACTGGTACTAACGCACTCGGCCTAGCTACCCTTGCGGGGAACTCCAGATCAACACGGTTCGAGCGGGATTTTGCCTTTCCCTTCACTTTTCCTCCTTTACCATGTCCAGACATGGCTGCTTGGGTTGGTTTGTTGATGTGTTGTGATGCAAACCGATGTGGTGTACGGTTTGAATGAGAATGATCGTTACGGCAGCGGAGCGGGGATTTTTAAGCTGACTGGCTGGCTCGAGAATTACGCATGTGTGAGACTACGACCAATGTTTCGTTCATTTTTTTCTTTTTCCTTTCCAATCGTGCTTCATTCTATTTTCCTGCTGCTCTGGTTGCCCGTTTTGGTCGGTACGATTTGAGGAGCACAAAATGGACCAATCAAAAATGGGCACATAGGGCATTTTAACAATGCTTGATATTTCACAATTATTCAATTATTTATCTCAAGAAAAATGAAATGTTATTCGTTATGATAGATGCGTAGATATATTTCCTATCAATTGATGCAAAAACCTTTGCGATCTATTGAGAAATGCTCGAGTTATAAGCGTTCCAAATCTTGCATTTTTTCCTACTTGTTCAGTGCCTAGATTTCCATTTCACCCCCTATATCTTCCGGTTAGACGTAGTCCTACGTCAAAAAAAAAATAACTCATTTGCTTCAAAGTAATTCAAAGTTCCAAGAAGGGCTGTATTTGATTTGTTCCCTCGTGCTATGTTCTGTGCTCAGAACCGCTTTGCTGCTTTCTGTGGCATCGGTGTATTCGGCTTCTGTGCATCGGTTTCCGATGGTTTAGTTGTTTTTTTCTTTGCTGTACCGACACTAGCAAGAGCTTTTTTCTTGATGCTAACATTCTTCACAATAGTAACTTTTTCGGCCAGTATTTCGGCAGCGGTAGCTGTTTTCTTTTTCCCGGTAGCAGCGGCAGATAATTCGTCAGCAGCAATGACACCTTTCCGGTTTCTTCTCCTCGACGCTTGACACCTGCCGGGAATTGATGCTGACTCGAACGAAAAGAGATGCTGGTGCTTTCTTGGTCGCCTTCTTAGTGGTACCATTCTTCTCTCCGGTGTATTCCCTTTTGTCTTTGGTGGAATCTTCAACGAACTCGACGCACCAATGCCGTTTGTTCACACAAACAGGCTCTTGGTGACACCGTTCATCGCCGTTTTCATGATAAACGAAGTTAGGTTCACCACAACAGCGATAACAATCTCCAATTATAACTGAGTGGATTTCCGAGCGGACGTCAGCTTATACACAGATTCGTTTGATTTCATGAGCCTGTTTTGAAAGCAATTTTAAAGCTATTGAAATAAATTTTGTAACGATCCTATAACGCGTAGACATTTTATCTTTCGGATGATGTGTTTATCATACCATTTCGTTCGGTTGCTTAGGAGGTATTAACGCTCAAAATCTTGTTACTTCGGCGTAACGCTCACGTTATCGAAACTTTGAACTTACACCTTAGTATAGAAATGAAAGGCGTAGTCCTACGTCAAAAACGAAAAAAGATCTGTATCTTTCCAGATAAATATGTACGTGTGGCAACACTGGTCAGTACCAAGAAGTACTTCAGAATCATTTTGCATCCAGTTCAAAATTTATCAATTCTAAGTTTTTCATTGCAGACTATCCCTACACGATGGAACTATGTTACTGTACTTAAGGCCAACCTGCCTTAAGGCCAACTTTTTGAGAGCCCTGTTCAAATCCATTAAAATCATCCAAACACCAACGCACCGCATCCCGGTGGTAATATGAAACGCTTATTTGTGCTGCGAAGTGAATTGCGAACGAGAAGCGCATGTTGATGTGAGGGGGTGCAAATCCTTTCTGATTGTTGCTGCAAATCCCTCACCGCGCGGATGGTATGGAACGGCACTCGACGCAATTTTTTAGAGCACACCACATACACACTCGGTGCGACCGACCGGAGATAGCAAATTTTAATCAATCGGGTGTACAAACACAACAACTTTGTAGCAAGAACTAAATCCTTCCTCTTTCAGGGCCGTTTCCATTGCCACGCGTTTGATATTGAGCCTCGACGTTTCCCTCCAAATGTAGTCTGTCAAAATTGCTCGGAACGAAATCACAGAATAATATTTACTCACGCTGTCGAACCAACAGAGCGCAGTTGGATGAAGGAAAGCGGAAGCTCACTTTAGACTAATTCAATTGTGATAAAATGCCGAAACGTCGGGGCTGGAACAACAATTAATATAATCAAAATCTTCGCTGCCACCTTTGAAGAAAGACGAATGATTCATCGCATGCGTTGAGATGTCACGATTAGGTATGGACCGACATCGGTTGAGGTGTTCTATTTTCAGTAGGGAATTCGCCCTTTTGCGATAGTTTAATATCAATTTTGTGCTTAAGCAGTGCATGTGTAACAATCAAAAATGTAATCAGATGTATAAGCCTTGTGGGCGATTACCTGAAATTCATTCATCCATAGAGCTATGCACATCCCTAAATATCGGGCGCAAATCCTGTTTCGTTCTCGCCGCGTGCTGAACATATATCTCCCGGTGCGCCATATCTTTATACCCTGATGTATGTATGTTTTCTCTTTGTTTCGCTAAGAGGATTAATAGAAGATTACTAATAAACATAAAAGACGGTGGATGTTTGAAGAATGTATTTGCTCATTGAATCTGCTCGGTACTCGTTCAGACGGGGATATGCGTGGATCGATATTTGCACGATATTCATTTATAGGAAGGATCTAACCGGCTTTGATATCCGCAAGGAAAGCAATCGTTTGTGGACGACACAAACTTCCCATTGAACACGTAGAACAATAAAAAAAAGAAACTTGACGACACTAATTTGTCACGTATAGAATATTTGTTCATGTTTGTGTATGTTTGTTTAGTTTATTTTCTATTCAAATGTGTGTTTGTATGTGGGAGGTCTCCAATTCAGAATTATCCAGAATTATAACAGGGGTACGTTTATGACAAGGTATCCTGGACTCGAAGTGTGTAACGACACGATTCACTTATACACTCTCAACTATGACATCTTAGCTTTGACGGAAAGCAGCGATCGCAAGCAATTCATAACAAGTGTTTTTTGTTGTTGTTGCAAATATTACGTGTTCTGCTTCTTTTTGACGTAGAACTTCGACTTTCAGGAAGGGTGCCAAACCAGAAATAAGGTCACGTTTTAATGAAATAAAGTTAACGTTAATAACTATTTTCACTGTAAATGAATTCTCATGATTTGCACACCAATCGAAACGGAAATTCTCTAAGATTTGTTTGATATGCTATACATTACAAATCACTAATCTCTAAACGATTTAAATTCACGAAAACTGGAAGAACTTACTTTTTTCCCATACATTTGTCCGATATGTGTGCTAACCCTATCCGTATTTCGAATGGTTATAATTCGAACATTTCTTAACAGATCGGAAAGATGTTTGCATCAATTGATAGGAAATATTTCTACGTCTATCCCAATAAATAAAAAAATAGTGGGTTATATCTATGATATAACCGCAAGGTTCACGTGGAACTACCTTAGCTTAGCAATCATTCGTTTGTATTGATTAAATTCTTGATTGAATGAAACAGTTTCCAAATTCAATTGAGTTCAATATATTTGCTCTGTGAGTGAAAAAAATGAACAAATGCCGTGTAAAGTCAATTCATTTATTGTGATTGATTGTTCTTTGTTACAAGTAAATTTAATGACGGACCTTTTACGTTTGGTATGATGACTAGAACAAAATATATGTACGGAAGAATTATCAAACGTTTGATGAACCAGCCTAAGGCTGAAAATCTTTCCAATAAAGACAAAAAAAAATTATCAAACGATTATTTTATTTTACATTTCCCTCTGAAGTTTACATCCCAAAAGTGTACATACTTCTCGAATCTCGAATTTGCTTGAAACTGGGAAGTTCATTCGCTTCTAGTGTCTGCACGATTTTCCCAGGTTCCTAAGTTTAGAAGATCATGTTAGGACAGACATATTCCACTCTGCACAAAGGCAAGCGAGGACAAAAGTACTCGCAGTTTGCATTTATTTGCAGAGCCGATTTCCCCAGAAACCTCGGTTTTGAAGTCTGTGTTAGGGAAACACATTTCAATCGGAACAAAAATACCCCCGATTTGTATGAATTTGCAATGCCGATTTCCCCTAGGCTGCTTGGTTTTGATGGCTGTGTTAGGGAAACCGTAAATCGGGCCAATCAAAACGATGCAGTTAGGGCGTTTAGATAACGCCTAATATTTTACAGTTATTCAATTGTTTATCTAATGAAAAACAACATTTTGTTAGTTGCGATAGATGCGTAGAAATATTCCCTATCAAGTGATGCAAACATCTCTCCTATCCAGTACGAAATGTTCGAGCTATAAGCATTCGAAATCTTTCATTTTTTCTTGCATGTTCTGTGTTTAGGTTTTCATTTTACCCTCCATATATTCCGGTTAGACGTAGTCCCACGTCAAAATATTATTTTTCATGAGATGAACAATTGAATAACTGTAAAATGTCAAGCGTTATCTAAATGCCCTAACTGCCAAGTTTTGATTGGCCCGATTCACGGTTTCCCCAACACAGACTGAAAAATCGATGTATCTGTGGAAATCTGCTCTGCAAAGATACATGCAATTCGGGGGTATTTTTGTTCCCACCGAGCTGTGTTTCCTTAACACGGACTTTAAAATCAATGTGCCTGAGGGAATCCGCTTTGTAAATACATGCAAGACGGTGGTTTTTTTTGGTGTTGAGTACTTTTGTACTCGCTTGTCGTTGTACAGACCGGAATATGTTTCCCTAAAACGTACTTTTAAACTGAGAAGCCTGGGAAAATCGTCATTTCAGATACTAGAGGTGGATGAACTTTGGCGGTTCGAGAACAACGTCAACATGAGATGAGCAATAATTTCAGAGGGAAATGTAAAATACAATGATCGTTTGATAATTCTTTCGTTCACATATTTTGGAAGTCCTAAAATAATATTCGATGTGGTGAACAAGTGGACTGCATAATATAATTGCGTAGTTCTACGTCGAAAATATGCGGTCGTGTCCTAGATACAACCCCTTACAATTTTTTTCTTAAAATACGCCACTAATACGTGAGAGAGAGAGGGGTTAGGAACCATTTAAGTTAAAATAACGGTACTAGTACCCAGGATGTGTTGTTTCTGTGCTGCTTTTTGAAACTGGTAGTTTTAGGGCGGCTCGACTTTGATGTATAAAATATTTCCATTTTCAGACAACTCTATGGCTGGATATCTGACACCCGGATGCATGAGCGTTCGTTCATTGATGTCCGGGCTCGAGTCCAACTCGAATTTTGAAAACATATCCCACACATTATCATTTTATCGATTCCCGAGGGATGTGACCATCCGGAAGAAATGGCTTCGATTCTTCGGACAGGACCTAAACAGCAATACTAAAAACATGTAAATTAGCTTGCTTCACTTCAGTCCAGATTGTTTTATGCACATCGGTGGTTTGGAAGTACAACATCGTCGAAAACTGATACCAACAGGTGAATTTGAACAAATCCAAATTGTATAATTTTAGTACACAAAACAGTTTATTTTTTAGCTGTTCCTACTGTCAAAACCGAACGGCTCGCCGAAAGGTCTTAATTAACATCAACCAAGAGTTGAATAGTTGAATAGAATAGAATCCAGTAAAACCATCCGTAACATCCGCAGAATCGGTAAAGTTTTCTAATGGGATGAAACAAGACTATTCCGAGAGGGATATTCCGTCAAAGGAATTCGGGAGCAGCACCATCAACATCTCTAAAGAAGAACATAGCGATTCGGCTGGTTCTTATAGCTTAATTCAAGCACTGCGGCAGGAGGTATCGGAGAGCTACAGAGATCTTCAGGAAGCTAAAATCCGAATTACCGTCCACAATTTCCTCTAGGTATTGATCAGAAAGAAAATCTAAATAGAATATCTTTACGCTGCAATGAATAAATATATACATTAAGTTAAACTACAATAGAAATAAACTTATTTAGAAAAAAATTATTATACCGCTCGATGATACTTGCAAAGTTAAAACGTCACAGTCTCACTGTTACTGATGCACTAGTCAGTCCAGACTACCTTGTCATAAACGTACCCTGGAATTATAAAAGGTCATCTCCATCAGCGATTTGACAGTTTTGTGTCTTCATGTGAGCGAACTCTTGAAACATTTTGGGGGCTGTCCACATACGACGTGGACAACTTTAGGGGGGGTAGGGGGTAAGAAAATGCCCACTCTTGTCCACGGAGAGGGGGGAGGGGGTATAGACTGAGTCCACGTGGACAGGAAGAATTTTCTCTCCGTATTTATCAATAAACGGATTGAGAAGCCTGAGAGTGCTGCCCAGTCAAGCGTTCATATATTTTCTCTCATATCATGGATCTTCTTTAGTGAAATCTGTATTATAAAAATATCTCACGTATATTGTGAATGACCAACTATTTCCTATGATCGAACTTTTATAGTTACGGGGTATTCATAGCCCTCATAGCCAAAACTATAAAAATTAAACGATTCCATAATGGTTGAGATTCCATGATATGCGTAAATGATTTTTATCAAATATAATTTTCTATACGTTTTGTTATATCTCGAGAACAATATATAATAATAACGTCTGTATAGTTTCTCATACAGAATTGCGTGTAAAATCATTTTTCCAAAGTATTTTCATTTCATTAATTTCTAGGAATAAATATTTACATTTGCAGGAGATTGTCTATACATCACTAGTCGTCAACTTAAAACAATTGAGGCAGTGTTCTGATAAATTTTTCAGGAGGTGATAGAGGATCATATTTGATGAAAAAATCCCACGCATGTAGTCAATTCTCAACTAGGACATTGTTGAATTTTTGTTAAGTCTAATTTTATGTCTTGAACTGACTCTAATTTAGAAAGTACGCTCCTTAGAATAATTATATTGTTCATTTGAAAGATAAGAAAATTTTGCATAGAATGCAATTGTAAAACTTTCAAATTAATAGAACCCAGAATCAACTTTTAAATGTAAGGAACCAACTTCAAATTTTGTGTTTTTAATTAATTTTCCAAAAATGCATGATAAACTGGAAGCTCTCCAAGCTGGTCAACACCCTTGACACCACACTATTATCCTTCTTGTTATCTTCCACTAATTTAAATGTGTTTACAACATAATTGTATGCAAATTTTCCTCAAATGAAAGCATCGTGCGCACTTTTTGAATTTTTAGTTCAGTCATTTTAAGGCAAAACCCGGTCTCAAGGAAAAGTTCAATAATTCTTTCGTAGTTAAGATTTGATCATCAGCGTGGAAGATTTTTTATGATCCCCTATCTTTTAAAATTTTTCGGATCAGCTACCTAATAACCTATATATAATAATATTATTTTAAACAGATATAATAGTTTTCGATATTTCATTTAATTTATGAGAAAGTTTTCTCAATAGTTTGAACATTTATAAAAAATAATAATAGAAGGTTAATAAATTTCTCAAAAAAAATGTTTCAATCGGGCAACAGGCTTCAGGGCCATTTTTGGAAAAAACGAACAAAATTTCAATAAAATGGGGAGGATCGGGGCAGCGGAGGATTAATTTGGCGTTGAATTGCTCTCTGGTAAACTGTAACGTTTTGATAAGGATTTAAGTGGAGGAAAACTAAAGAGCAATACAAATAACATATCGTGCAAGATTAGTAAAAAATTATTGAGTTATGAGTTTTCTGATGTTTTTTCCCCACGGGTATTTTGGAAGCTATTTAGACACTCAATGCAGGATGGTCAATAAGCAGTTGAAAAATAAAAAAAAATATATATAGATATTGAAAATATTTTTAATAAGGTATTTGAAACTATTGTGGAAACGGTTTCTAATGTGCTGATGACTAAATGTGAATTGATCGTGTGAATGAACAGACATTTCCTGTGGCGAAATGTCGAAAATGTTTGAGTAATCTTTGAAACGCTGTAACTCTTTTATAAAATAATGCATTCGTCAAAGCATCAACTGGACCATGTATTAAATATTTCCAAGATTGCGATGAGTAGATTTGACCATCGATTTGCTGTGCGTTCATTATTTCATGAAATATTCTTAATTCGAAATCAAAGGATAATTTTTCATTCGATAGAGCATACCTCTGTAGTAAATAGTTCTACTGAAACTCTCTATGAATCAAATGGGCGCGGAATAATCATGTTGATTGGATTGCTTTTAAGCATATATTTTCAAAATCTAGAGAAACTTTGAAAACAAACTATAAACGCTTTATCTTTATTTGCAAAGTATTTTATCTACAACACATATACACATCACACACTAGAAATTTGTAGCTTGAAAATGCTGTATTTTTATCTTAATGTCATCGTTTATATCGAAGATACAGGCGTTCCGAAATCTCTGAAAAACTTCGACCTTTTATTCCTCATCCTTTGTCAAGTGAGGATCTATAGATATCAGTACAAGCTTCCTACTTTATTTATTCTATTTTTGAAATTCTTTTTAAATGATAGAAAAAGAGTCTATGTATATAAAATCGTTCTGTTCGTTTTTGTGCGCTTCAAAAACTCGAGCTCTGATGGAGCTCATATTATAACACAACATACGAGCCACTTCAAAAATTGTTGTTGCTACTGCCAACGCCTCGAGAAGCTTCAAGATTTCCAGCTGAAATGAGCACACTTCTGAAATAAATCTGTGGAAGTAAATTAGCTTTCTAGTATTGAATATGTATTCTATGTGACAGCAACACAATTCTTTGCATGTGTTCAAAAATCGTGAGCTTAAATTGTGTCTGATAGGGATTTTAAATCTATTTAATTTTATTCGATTGGCTTTGCTCAAGATCAATCCTTGGAATTTTGTAATTTATATTCGGATGCGGATTGTTCAACTGGATATTGCGCGTAATAGAAAAACAAAGTATTACAAGTATTTAAATTAGAGGCGAATGAACTGCAAAGTTTAAAGCCTTTTAAAAACAAAGAACAAAGAACATACAAGTATTTCAAAGTTAAACTCATATGGAATATTTGCTTTGTTTTACTACTCATTTTTCTGTCATAAAACACCAATGAGACACGGCAAACGTGGAAGGGTTCAGCAAGTAAAACTTGAAACAAAATGAACTTAAATGGAATTAAAATTTAATTCATGCGCAATTAAGTTATTTCCTAAATTATTCTAATAAAATCAAGAGAAATGTCCACGTGGACAACAGGGGAGGGGTATGAAAAGGGGGAAGGGGGGAGTTTAAAATCGTGCTTTTTCTGTCCACGTGGTATATGGACAGCCCCTTAATGATCAGTGATTCCACCAATCAACATGAATTTTTGAAAAAAAATTAGAAAATTTGATTTAGCTGAAACATTTCTAACTTGGTCGGCACTAGGTACGATGTCCTTTTACGGTATTAGTTTCTTAAATACGATCAGGTCTAATTTTTGAAAAGGGCTTATGCAAAAATAGTATCATTTCAGAAAATAAACTATAACACCAAAACGAGTTATTTGTCTTAGTCAATAGATTACTAGCTGACCCGGCAAACTTCATCCCACCTAGAATAGATCTTTTGTTATGAATACTTTCAAACATTCACGTTTTCTTTCCAGAGCACGTTCATGGGTCCAATCGCAGAACGTTCTATTTTTTGATCTTCTAATTGACTTGAATCTTCTAATTAACTTGAAAATCCATTTCCACTTTCGAACAAAGAGAAATTTCTTTAGCTCTAACATCAAATGGACTAATGACGCTTATCACGATGTAATTGTCTATTCAATTATCCGAATTTTTCCATTTTCGTTCAGAATTTTCCGAAAAGTTTCAATTCTCATGTTTGTTTGTAATATGGTTGGTTGTAATATGTGTAATATTTTAACATTTTACGTACTCAAAAATCCTAACTTGCAAAATTTGGCTCGATTAGTGACTATTAACGTATACCTAAGTCTACAACAACTATTCGATACCAGACCGACCGATCAAGAGATTTTTGGCAGATGGCTATTGAGAGAACTGTCGTTGCTCTCTGAATTGAAACATATTGTATTTGACAACAAAAACAAACTGAAACTGGACGTTAGCATCCAAGGGTCATCATAAATCCATTTCGACCTGTTAGTGATATTTGCTATAACTGTATACCTGAAAAAATAGAAAATTTTAGAGAAAAAAATGTTGGAAAAGTTTTTGTTAGAAAAACTTTTTTGCCTTAAATACGCACAAGTTGCGATGCATGGAAGAGTTGTAGGGCATATATTTATCTACCATTTATCTCCAATTTCATCAAAATTTGAGATGACCATTTTGAGAAAATCGACTTTTAGTTTCTGAAATTGATTTTTTTCAGTGTAGGATTTCAAAAAATACTTTTTAAGTATTTTTTTTTCTGAAAATACAATTATTTTCTTAAAACTCTTCTATAGATCACTTTTTTGTAGGACTTACCATTTTCGAGTAAAAAAAATTATCAAAAAAATTTGAAAAATATTTAACCCTTTCCATATGTTAGTCTAGATCAGGGATGGCCAAACGGTAGTCCGCGGTCTACCGGTCGCCCGCGTAGGTATTCCTTGGCGCATTCTCTACACTCTCTACTCTCTACTTTTTACTCTTTCTACTCTCTCTACTCTCTACTTTCTCTACTCTCTACTCTCTAATCTCTCTACTCCCTACTCTCTACTCTCTACTATAAACAAAACACACAAACGAACACACGCACCCATGCAGACGCATATCATTTGTCAATTGCTGGAAACATCCGGCATAAGATTTCGGAAATCAATTAGAACTAAATTTTTGGAGAAAACTTCATCTTTGAAGACTGCGAATGCGAGTTTTCATGAGGTATTGTTATTATTATTTTAAAACTATGACGAGTAATGTGAATTAATTGTGTAAATTTCTTTTAAAAAATATAGTCATGAATAGAACAACAGTGATAAAGGAGAAATTACATTCTTTTTAATTTAATATTGGGCCCCATTATATAATTCTAGTTGAACAGAATTTTGCTCGTTAGCTCTATTTTTCTGTTATAGATAAATACGGGTGAATTAATTGATAATAATTTTTCGTGTTGTTTGGTTTGCTTGTTGCATTTCTGATATATTGCTTTGGGAAATATTTCGGCAACAGTTTTCTGCAAGGAATATTGAACATATTTTTTCCTGTTAAAGATTTTCTATTATGAAATGTTGACATTTTTGTGCACATTCAACTAATTTCAATACTAATCGAGTAAGAGTAGGTACTACGAATTTAAATAAGCAAAGAACATCAAACAACTATTCTCATTAATGATTAAAAAATTTGGATTTGTCTTCAGGGATTCAAAAGTGACGAAACTGAATTAGACCTTACACGCGAAGCTGGCATAGAATGGCTGTATATGTGCCTGTTTTTTCTCTACAACGAAATATTATTTAAAAGCTGATAAGACTTTGCGGAGGAGTTTATGATTTTTTTTTCAATACATCATTAAATTTGTCACCTTCCAGAGCAATGCTCTGTTTGACTATTATCATATCGTTTATGGTTTCAACATCGAGTCGTGCCTTTTCTGTTGTCCAAATATTGATCATCGCAAACAAAAAATCCTTTCAACTGATGCGGTACTACATTCTTGAAAATTGTTTACCATTCCTTATGCTTTGTGAACGATGTGTTACGGCTAGAGCTATGTTCGTATACGAACTCATCCAAGCCAACATCGATTGTTCTGAACTGCTGAGTTATGTTAACTTCAACGTTAGAAGGAGAAATTTGCGAAATCACGCTAATTACGCCTATCATGAGCACGTTGCTAGCATGGCTCGAAAATTTAACCGTCAGTTTGAACACATAGATTCCATTTATCCAGATATACGATGGAAAATCGTCTTAAGCAACGTGAATCCCATTTAGATTAAATTAAATTAGAGTAGATTGTATCATTTGGGTTCTATGTCAACCTAATAAATAAATAATTTAAAAATTCCTGAAAATATTTGCGCACAGCGATTCGCAAATGGCAAATGAAACGAAATTTGGCATGTAGGTTCTAGGGTGCAATGAATGATTCCATGGTGGTTAGATACTCCACCCCCCTCTCTAAGGGGGGGCTGCCATACGAATGAAACACTAATTTCTGCATTACTCGAGAATTAATCAAGCAAATGAAACCGAATTTGGCATGTGGAGGTTTTAGGGTGCAATAAATGTTTTTACGGTGGTTATATACTCCTCCCCCCTCTGTTAGGGTAGAGGGGGGGGGGGTGGTGGTGGTGTTATTTGCAAGCATGTTATTTGTAAGTGGTTGAAAAATCTTGAACGAAAATTGTATCTGAAAATAATCTGATATTATAATGATTAGTTGTGGTAGAAGTACTTCCGTTTTTTTTAGTGAAACGTTAATTCAACTGGGTCGATTAGAAGGTCAATCAATGAAAAGTTCTGCGATTGGACTCATGAACTTGCGCTTAGTAAGAAAACGTGAATGTTTGAAGGTATTGATAACAAAAAACAAATTTTGGGCGGGACGAAGTTTGCCGAGTCAGCTAGTTACAAATAAAAAGCGTAGATGTCTGTACAAGTAGAATTACGTTTCAAGATACTACTAAAAATGCATATAATATAATGAGAAAATATACATTTCTAGCAACTATTGATTTTAAAATGAACCACAAGCTGTGAAACCAATAACGGTGCACTATAAATCATATCGAGTAATGAATTGAAGCGAGTCATAGCGAGGGTATATCGATAACTCATCTGGATGTTTAATCCGATTTAGGTCCAATCAGAGAAATTGTTCGGGCGACAACATTTCAACATCCTCGAGCATGTACAAATGGTTACGTTCAATTTACCAACAAGTCGTGGTCACGAGCCATATGCAAGTTACCCGATATCCCCATTGGGAGGTTTTAAATTGAACATTCTGTCTGAAGCAAAACGTCATTGTGTGTGCAGATAGATATTGGTATGGCCAAGAAAACACCTCGAATGCTTCCGAGCAATTTCGGTAGAAAAACAGAATTGCTCAAACATTTATGCCGACATTTGGGCATCATGCTCTGCCGGGGACAAATGAGAAATGTGTGTGGTTGCAAAAGGATTATATACGGTTGGTGATCTGTATTCCAAGTAAGCGGGGTAGCGAGGGGACCCGGGCGGAATATATGATTTGTATCGGTATCATCTCTAATATACGCCTGTGCTAACACGTGCCCAGCTGCGGTCAGTGAATGTGTTGTTTCGACTCGTGTTTGTGTGCCACCGGAGATTAGTTCTCTTACCGGACAACAATCGCCTTTTGCCTCGAACGGGAAAATGCTCTAGCTCTTATACCTTCTTATTGAAAGGAAATCCCTGGAACAGTTACGACGACAAGCATCGTTGATACAATGGCTGTTTGAGTAATTTTCGTTTGCAATCTAACAAATTTCATTGATTACAAACCCCAATCGGGGCGTAAAATTGAAAACATGTGCACACTTGGTATCACCTTCGAACTGATCCGGTTGGATTTGCGACCATTCGATATGAGGGAAGGGATTTATCATTCCGGCAGTATGCATCGAAGTTCGGCTCGATTCACGTGTACCTAGCATAAACAAGCTGGGAGCTTTCTCTTCCTCTATGATGACACTAACGTTCCTTGATGAAACTTCGCCGTTTGATTATTACTATTTAGTTAAAATTCCCATGCTGTATAAAATGCCTTGAATATAATCTGAGTTCGATAATACACAAGTATCAGTTTAAAACTTGTTTTTGAATGAAAGAATTTTTCATGTGCGATATGTTTTCGCCATGACCATTGGATTACGAAATCAAGCGAATCTGTCAAACTATCATCCTCCAATGACAGCTTATTATTTGAGCACAACATTAACAACGAAAACAAGTTTACGAGATTGATGGAACAAATTCAATTACATTTCGAACTCGATAGAATTCTATATTAGAAAATTCAGTAGAGTATAAATAGAGATCCAGAAAATTATTTATCACCCCGCAGCATGTGAAGCTGAGCGAATAAAAATATAAATTGTTGTATCCAGATTGTCTTGTTTCAACTTTCAATGCAACGCGAATTCATATTTTTCGCAGCAAAAGCTTGGAAGTTTTATCTTTTGTCGCTTCTTCGCAAGTCATCCCGCGCTTCGTTTTGATTGGTTGCCGGAAGAAAACGCTAAAATTCGCGCAAACTTTTCTTCCTTGTGAAAGGTTGAAAAACAAGTTTAAGTCGGAAGATATTTTCTGAACAAAAAATATCCCGGCCGGAACGGGTATCGATTTCGAAGCTGTGCTGTGATGAGTGCGATGCTTACCACTCGATCACTGAATCCATCCGTGTGAGCTACCTGTGAGCTATAGCTAGTTTTAAGTGGCCCTTACACGATCCTTCGTATTGGCATTACCAGTAATAATATTCGTTCGAGATTCACTTCAATCAACATTATCATTATTCTTCAACCTTACATAATCATTTCCATTGTCATTACCAAGGCGCCTAGAAGTAAAGGGTGTGTCACATCAAATTGCATCACGGAAAAAACGCTGTAGAAATTCGCCCAGTAGACCGATCCTTTTGAAAATTTTAGACAGTAAAATAAAAACTATTAAACAACTTTTGGCATTTTCTTTTTATTCATACTTCGAGCCCAAGCCCGTATGCTCGCACCTTCCTCTTTACCCCGTCCATAAGGTTCTGTACAACGTCAGGTTGTAGTTTTTTTTTAACAGAAATCCATTTTCTCTTGAAGTCCGCCTCCGATTTGACAACTTTTGGGTTCTTCCGGAGGGCCTGCTTCATAATCGCCCAATATTTCTCTATTGGGCGAAGCTCCGGCGCGTTGGGCGGGTTCATTTCCTTTGGCACGAAGGTGACCCCGTTGGCTTCGTACCACTCCAACACGTCCTTTGAATAGTGGCACGAAGCGAGATCCGGCCAGAAGATGGTCGGGCCCTCGTGCTGCTTCAATAGTGGTAGTAAGCGCTTCTGTAGGCACTACTTAAGGTAAACCTGCCCGTTTACCGTGCCGGTCATCAAGAAGGGGGCGCTCCGCTTTCCGCAAGAGCAGATCGCTTGCCACACCATGTACTTTTTGGCAAACTTGGATAGTTTCTGCTTGCGAATCTCCTCCGGAACGCTGAATTTGTCCTCTGCGGAGAAGAACAACAGGCCCGGCAGCTGACGAAAGTCCGCTTTGACGTAGGTTTCGTCGTCCATTACCAGGCAATGCGGCTTCGTCAGCATTTCGGTGTACAGCTTCCGGGCTCGCGTCTTCCCCACCATGTTTTGCCTTTCGTCGCGGTTAGGAGCCTTCTGAACCTTGTATGTACGCAGGCCCTCCCGCTGCTTGTTCCGCTGGACGAATGAACTTGACAAATTCAGCTTATTGGCGACATTCCGGACCGAACTTCTCGGATCACGTCTAAACTGCTTCACTACGCGCTTGTGATTTTTCACTGACGGAGCATCCATTTTTGCCGTTCTTCACCTTCCCGTCGATGGTTAGGTTCTCGAAGTATCGTTTTAGTACTCTGCTGACCGTGGATTGGACGATTCCCAGCATCTTACCGATGTCCCGATGTGACAACTCCGGATTCTCGAAATGAGTGCGCAGGATTAATTCATGACGCTCTTTTTCGTTCGACGACATTTTTCCAAATTTACGAAAAATTGACAGTGAAGCATGGCCAACGTGATCTATACACTCTTATCTGATTATAAGCGAAAGCTGAAGATATAATTCCTAAAAATTAAATTTCTACAGCGTTTTTTCCGTGATGCAATTTGATGTGACACACCCTTTATATCCTAAGGTGAGGCCGTTTCGTCACTAAGTTGGTTAGGAGAGCGGTCAGGTGTATGGCACAATTTTCGCTATCTCACTCTACAACGTCACCGCCTATCTCACTATCCCTCTGCTGTAAAAGTTCATCATCGACATCACGATATGTCAGATGGTGGTAAATTTGTAATTCGCTACGACAGAAAAATAGTGTCGACGTCTGGTGGCGACTTCAAATTAGGGCCATAATTTGGGTCCCAAACTCGTTAGTGTAATCTCTATCAGAATAGAAGACACGAAGCCGGTTTTTAAATTTAAAAATTTGAATGGAAATTTTCACTTCATGTTATTTAATTACTCGAAAAACTTATTTCTGACTTTCATGCAACGATATAGTTATACAATTCCAACATTGTTACTGCATTTTTTCATTATAATAGAAAGTTGTCTTCATAAACAATTTTTCTATGAGATTTTTTAACCACTTGCAAACAAAAATGTTTTTTATTTAAATAGAATACTAATTTGATATGGAAAAGCTAATTTTCATTCATAATTTTAATTTTGAAAACGTTCATTCCGACTGGAAATCAGCTATTCTTTGACGCTCCCCTAAACTAGTAAACGAAGCTCAATGCCGTCAACGCGGATCGCTGTTTTGAAGAAAACAAATACTTTCGACGTCTGAGATGTTGGCACCAAAAACATGGCGGGTGCCATGAAGCTGGGAGCGGTATATGAAAACAGTACGGAAGAAAGCAGAAGGGGAATTATTTGCTTGAAGCGTGAAAGAGACAGACTGATCAGGAGCGAGCTTCGGCACTAGCGTATTGTGTTTTGTTTACAAACAAAACACAGTAGACTTCCAAGATGGCTGAAAAGTGCTTTTAGCAAGTTGGCCTACCTTAGGGTATACTTCTATGCGCCTTGGTCATTACTTTCCTACAGTCAAGGCGGTATAATAAGG
The DNA here is from genome assembly GCF_029784135.1 of Toxorhynchites rutilus septentrionalis. NCBI lineage: Eukaryota > Metazoa > Arthropoda > Insecta > Diptera > Culicidae > Toxorhynchites > Toxorhynchites rutilus. Next base: position 47,185,723 of record NC_073744.1, read on the forward strand.
TGGAACGTTATGTCAGAACTGCTGTTCAGCCATTACATGAGTTCGAATTGACAGCGGCCAAACGAACAGCTAGAGTTTTCCGAGAAAGAGGATAACAAATGGCATGCAATGAGGAGTGCATGCCGCTATGTGTTTGCTGCGCATAAATGTTGGTTTTGTTTACGCTGTTGGCATCATTGTAGTGTTTCGGTGACTGCTGCAAGTTATTGTCTGCATTGCTGTTCTACGGGACGTGAGGGTTGTTGCCGTTGCTGCTGGGATTGGAAACTCAGCGATTGTGGGAGCTTTTCTAGTGGGTATATAAAAGAGGTGGCTCTTAATAACCGGTGGGTTTGTGCCGTACTGCTTTAGCTGGAGACTCGCCTGATCGTTCGGGTTGTGAGACACAACAGCTAGTTCGATTGAAACCAGCCCAGCGTAGGTATATGTTGGTGGGGACCGCTATGTAGCATAAAGATTTGATCTACTTTGTTTATAAACAAAAAAGCCGCTGTCATTTTTCATCCCCTCTCGCATCATCCATGCCTTATCATCATACTGTCGAAAACGAACCACCTGTCAATTCCAGCTCCTTGCCTACAGTATTGTTATGGTCATTAGTTTAACAGGTATGCTTGAATTTTTATATCTTACATCAAAATTATATTGTCATTACTTTCCTATACTATACTACACATTAAACCAAAACTACGCACACAAATGAAAATAGTTTGCAGAACTACAATGTTATTGCACAAAACATTTTGCTGCTTATTCACTAATGCGTGGACCTTTATAGCATACCAGGGTAACTGGATATGTACAATTCGCGTTGACGGCATTGAGCTTCATTTAGTAGTTTAGGGGAGCTTCAAATAATACTTAAGGTGAAATGAACACGTTTTCCAAAATTAAAATTATTAATGAAAATAACTTTTCCGCACCAAATCAGTATTCTATTTAAATAAAAACCCTTTTTTTGAAAAAAAATCTCATTCGAAAATTGTTTTTGAAGACAATTTTATATTATTATGAAAAGATATAAAAACAATGTTGGAAGTGTAGAGACAAATGGTTAAACAAAAGACAGAAATACTGGTTACATGTCTTCTTATCGGATAGAGATTACTTTAAGGGAGGCGATCTGGCGTAGTGGTAACATCCATGCCTCTCACGCTGAAGGTCACGAGTTCAATTCTCACTCCCGACATTCTTCCAAAAATGGAAGTAAAAGTGACGAACCAGCCAAATGAGTTGAAAATCACTATAATACAGACAAAAAAAAAGATTACTTTAACGAGATTGGGACCCAAATTGTGACTCCTAGTTGAAAGTCGCCACCAGATGTCGACACTGCACCACTATCATCGCGAATGAGTCAAGAAGCTAATTTTGACAGCTCGTAGGAGTGCAACAACTCTAGCGCTCATATGCGTGGGAGAAATTGACACGTTTCCGAAATGAAAACTATTATACCTTAGTATAATTATTATATATTTCAAGTTCTACATGTAAACTGTCTTCAAAAGACTTTTAGAGCTCATTAATACAAACATTTTGCGATGCAGAACTTGTCATAATCTCAACTCTACTCAAAGTTATTGATATTTCTTCCCAAAAAATACTCTCTCTTCATTTGTTTGGTATTCTTTCTGGGGCAAACATAAACAAAGTTTGTTGACAACATTTGAAAGAACATATTTCACTCTACAAAATTTGTGATTTTCAAAAATATGCTATTTTTTGTGTTTGAGTAAATCAAAACTGAAATTATGAGTTTTTGGGTGAAAAACCATCAATAACTTTGAGTGGAATTAATATATTGACAAGTTCTGCATCGCAGAATGTTGGTTTTGATAAGCTCTAAAAGTCGTACGAAGACAGTTCTGATGTAGAATTTGAAATATAAAAGTAAAAGTAAAAAAAAAAACGGTTTCTTATGGTCACCCTAATGCAACTGAGAAAAAAAGCGCTAGAAACAACTTCGAAAGTTAGATTTTTGATTTCATCGACAATTTCGGTCACCCTATTTTTGATAACATAAAAATGAGCGCTCTATCATATGTAACAACTTTATCGAAGACAGTTTTTGTCTTGGGTCTAGGTTTTGTCTGTCGAGCTCTATATGCTGATTTCCTCTTAAATGCACCTCCCTGGGACATTGTGCAATGGTATGAAAAAAAAATACAATAAAGGGTTGAAAAAAAAAACAAAAAAACAAAATAGAACTATGCAGAATAGAAGAACTGAAATGTAAGAAAAAAAATGTATAGAATAGAAGAAAGAATATAGGTGTTTCCAAGAAAGAATGGAGGGATTATTGGAAGAATACAAATATATAATGTGGAATCCTGATTTCTACAACTAGTGTATAACAAATAATGCGTCCATCAAGACGACATCCTAAGTAATTGAAAGCTTTTTATGCAGAACGTCCTTGAATGTACCGAAAAGCTGAAAAACCAGAAAATTAAGCTATCTTTGTTAGGGTAGTAACGGTTCACATATATGAAGAAAAAAGGATATGAAGTTTTAAGGGAATATAAAAAACCGAAAGCCGTACAAAGTTAAGACGGTATAGAATTACAAGGAGAAGAAAAAAAACAAGTGAAGAAAGTATTATTTCAATTGGATATAATGGCAAAGGTGAAGAAATTATGAAGCCAAAAGGGGAAGAAATCAAAGAGTAAATGAAGCGTAAGAGGAATATAGAGAAAACAAGTGAAGACATAAAGACGAAGAAGAAATAAAGGTGATAGTGAAATCAACATTAAAGGATATAAATAAATCAATGAATGAAAATGAAAAGGAATAGGAAAAATGACTCGAGTAAAGAGAGGGAATAGAGAATTTAAGAATATTGATTATATAATAACGAAAGCTATAGGAAGAAATAAAGGAAAATAAATAATCTAGGAAAGAAAAAAAGGGTTTTCAAGAAGAAAAATAAGTGATGAGAAAAGGAAAATCAGAAGTGGTTTGGAATGAATAATACAGGGCGGACTCGATTATATACAGTCTCGAAGTTTTTTGTTCGTTTTTTATGCAAATGTTTTTCGTTTTTTGAATATAAATGAAGAATTTTTGATTCATCCCCTTAAAGTCAGAAAACACCTTTCTTTCATGAAAAAAAAACAATTTATTCAGAATCTTTCAGGAGGGGATAGACGATCATATTTGATGAAAAAAATCCTTCTACGCTTATGTTGGAATTTCAGAGTTATAGAACTTTTTTGACGTGGGACTACGTCATTCATTTCTATACTGGAGTGTAAGTTCAAAGTTTCGAAAACGAAAGGGTTATGCCGGAGAACGAGATTTTGAGCGTTAATAGCTCCGAAACAACTAAACGAAATGGTATGATAAGCACTTTATTGGAAGGATAAAATGTCCACGCGTTATATGCTTGTTTCTATTTGATCAAAAAACTTGTTTCAATAGCCCTAAAATTGCTTCCAAAACAGGCTATTGAAATCACACCAATTGGTATATAAGCAAGTGCCGTTCAGAAATCCACTCACTTATGATTGCGCAACGATTGAGGTACGATCGCTGGAATGAATGAATGTTTCCCTAACACAGACTTCAAAATCATGGAGTGTGGGGAAATCAGCATGGCAAAATAGATACAAGCAGCGAGTACTCTACCCTTAGAAAAATCCTCGGTCGAAAACTACTAAATACATTTGGTAATGCAAAATTAGTAGAATGTACAAATTTTTTGTACATATTGTCAACAAACCCGCATCCCTACCAGAGTTTAGTATATTTTACTCGATAACATTAGTAAGCTTGGATATTGTCATATCTGAAAATTGATGAGAAAAGCGCGTATTAAACATTTTCATTGTTCCCATAAGGCAATACGGAGGTATAATAAGGATATAATTCTGATACGTGCATTTTCGGCGAGAAAATGTAGCCGATATTGGGCTTCCGAATCATGGTTCTGCTTGACATATGTGTTTATGAGTACGGTCGAAAATGACTATAGATTGGTAGTATTTACCAAAAAATTCGTTATATTTACTAATTATTTCTCTCAGTGTAGTACTCGTTTGCGTTATACGTAACACTGAAACCAACAAGTTGGGAAAATCGGCATTACAGACACATGCAAGTCAGCAGTACTTTTATACGCCCATTCATTTTTACACTCTGGAATTTGTTTTGCTAACACGGTATACAAAAGCGGGTACAAATGCATCGCTTTGGCTCGGTTATTTAAGACTGCATTGGAGATATCCCTTCATGTCGCTAGTTCACTGAACTTTTACGCATATCGTTTGGTGATTAGGCAAAATGTTGATAACTATTTGCCACGATAACGTTTTCCCAATACAGATTGGGATTTGTTTGCAATTGAATCCGCTTCATTCATTCACTAATTTAATCAATACACATAAAAGATAGATCTGCGCAACGACGACATCGTACCCAATTAGGAACATTCGGGGTGCGATAATTACCAATTGAAGAAACACAAATGATTACTAAGCCACCGGCAGTCCTACGTCAACCTTGCGGTTATATCATAGGTATAACCCATCCATAGTTTTTTTTGTTCCGGACTCTGTTGTCTCAAACCGGCTCTACATTAAAAAGTACGTTACGAAAGATGATTCTGTTGAAAGATGAAAAAAACAGTACAATATACAGCAGCAGAAGATCTAATTTTGTGGATTTAAATAACATTTAGGAAGCAAAAAACTTAAAAGTTAGTAATTTTTAATGTGTTATTATTTTATCCTAAAATGCATATTAAACTTGATTGTTTCTATCAGTTAAATTAAAGCTCTCTATCCGCTCTGCAATTTGTTCTTTGGCACTCAATTTCTATCTTATTTTAATTTCGCTGCAATATCGATATAAACAATTCCTGATGAGAGTTCAAGCAAAATCTTCCAAAATCCTGAGTTTTACCCCACTGTACATATAAAAGTCACTTAAATTTCGCCTTGACGTTGAAAGGTTACATTTTTTCTTGAAATAAGTCATATTTAAAACATATATTTAAAAAAATTCAAGCTGTATATAATTGAGTCCAAAATTTTATATAATCGAGGTATATATAATCGAGTCTGTATATGTATAATCTAGTCCGACCTGTGTAGAGGATATAGAAAGCATATACAGATGAAGATAAAACGTTGTGGGTACTAAAATATTGGAAAGGTATAAGAACAGAAACAGGAATGAAATTTAAGTGAATAAAAGAGGACAGTAGATATTAGGGGTGACAAAAATGAGGCATGAAAGAAAAAAAAGAAAACAATGAAGTATTAAGATGGATAAAAATATAAATACATTGAAAGGGGATGAAGAAACAATGTATGAAGGAAGATAAAAAATAAATGAAGTAAGAGGCAGACAAAAGAGAAAAAAAAGTAAAATGAAGCAATGACCCATTAATAAGATGAAAGATTTGAACAAAGAGTTAAAAAAATTAACACAAAAAGGAGAAAAAATAGAAGAGTAATTAAAGTTAAAATCGAATGATAGAACAAGAGAGAGAGAGAATAAAATATAAGTAGAATCTAGTTTTCTTTAAATATATCATATTTGCGGAAAAGCTGGATTCTAGTTGCTTGAATGTAGTCTAATCGAACAGGAATATTGAACGAAGACTTAAAACATGTAAACTTTGAAAAACCATAACAAACAAACGAAAAAATGTGAAAAATGTATGACACTCTTGGCCCCGTAACCATCTAAACTAATAAAAACAAATTCAATCAATAATTAAGGAAACATAATTTATTATTGATAATTTTGTGAAAATTAATAATAGTTATGGCCAACGTTCCCAATGTTCAACTTCAAACTGGATTCTTCCAGATTCTTCTGGATGTAGATCACTGCATCGATACTAATCTTAATTCTCTGTTTTTTTTTCTCATGCGAATTTTGAGATTTATGTAGTGTTTTTTTAAAAGTTTGCAATAAATATGAGATGTATTTTTTAGAGGTGCTAGGAGAAAATATCCTCAAATATTGTTTCTCAGTAATGTTCGAGTGGTGGATTTTTTTTTATTTTATAAAATTGTTGATTTCGATTGACTACATATAAATACTACAAGAAGTTTCGAAGGAAATTCTATTTCTTGAGTAGTACAATTGGTAAAAAAATCATTTTAGACAAATAAAAGCTCTTCTCGGAATAAATCGGTTTTACAGGATTCAGTTTTCATCCAGTTTTTCAAGAGCAATCTTTCGATTTTTTGAAAAATATTATTGGCAACCCTGCTTATGGCAAAAAAAATCATCGCTCCGGTCAAGAAGCTGTCATCTCAAAACGAGACCGCAGAAAAATTCCTCGAAAAGCAATCGGACGGAACATGAATTCTTATGAAACAAAGGTCAAACTACAGCTTCCCGTAACTGTAGGAAATGTAGGTCAGATTTTGCAGGAGAGTGAGTTTGCTGCTTGGGGGAAAAGACAACCAAATCCTCGTTGAAACATGATTTAGGGTGCCTCAAAACGCTTAAAGTTTTTTTTTGGCCAATCAGGTTAAAAAATTTTTGGCCGAAAATCGACCTTTAGGGACTAAAGGTCGATTTTCGGCCAAAATTTTTTTTTCGATATAGCAAACCAGATCTCGACGTTCTATGCATTTTGAAGTCATTTGACATCGGAAACATTTTTTCGATTTTTCTTTGGGAGATTTTCATGGGTCAAATAAAATTAAAACTGAGCGCTTTGAGGCACCCCTAAATCATGTTCGATTGAGCTGAAACTTTGCAGAGATCTAATTTTTTGGGCCAATAAACAAAATTGTACATGGTCGGCTCTTTGAATGCAATGATTTTTTCCGTACCTTCCAGTTCCAGGAAGTCGATTTTCGGCTAAAATTTTTTTTTCGAGATGACAGAAACGGTGCATTTTAAAGTCATTTGGCATCGAAAAAACATTTTGATTTTCCAAATTTCATGTAACAAACAACCACACCCCCGACCTCCCCCCTCCCTGGGATGATTTTTGAGAATAAAAAAATCAAAACTTTGAGTGTTTTGAGGCACCCCTAAGTCCGATTGAGCTGAAACTTTGCAAAGGTCATTTTTTGGACCAATAAACAAAATGTACATGGTCGGTTTTTTAAATTTGACATGACCATCTTCGCTGCCACCCTACTGTATATATAATTTTTCAACCACACTTTAGGAAAACTCTTCCGCTATACATAAAACTCTTTGAGCGGGTGGAAATTAACTACCTTTGTTTTCACGTGCAAATTTAATTTTGCTTGTTTTCCAGATTTTAAGGGCAGTTCAACAATTTACCGTTTTGTTTTGCCTTTAGTCAATTTACCGTTCTGTCTTCCAAAAAACTACCGATCGTAGGCGATATTACGATGTTCACTGCAATCTACTAGAACGATAGTTCCCCGTTTCCGGGAACGTTAGTGGCCACTAAAACAACCCTGGGTTGCTAAATTATCAGCATCATGTATGCTCTCTATTTATAACAAGGCAGAATAAAAAAATCAAAACTTTGAGTGTTTTGAGGCACCCCTAAGTCCGATTGAGCTGAAACTTTGCAAAGGTCATTTTTTGGACCAATAAACAAAATGTACATGGTCGGTTTTTTAAATTTGACATGACCATCTTCGCTGCCACCCTACTGTATATATAATTTTTCAACCACACTTTAGGAAAACTCTTCCGCTATACATAAAACTCTTTGAGCGGGTGGAAATTAACTACCTTTGTTTTCACGTGCAAATTTAATTTTGCTTGTTTTCCAGATTTTAAGGGCAGTTCAACAATTTACCGTTTTGTTTTGCCTTTAGTCAATTTACCGTTCTGTCTTCCAAAAAACTACCGATCGTAGGCGATATTACGATGTTCACGGCAATCTACTAGAACGATAGTTCCCCGTTTCCGGGAACGTTAGTGGCCACTAAAACAACCCTGGGTTGCTAAATTATCAGCATCATGTATGCTCTCTATTTATAACAAGGCAGAAAGTCTACCATTTTATGCACCATATCATTATACAAAAATAAACATGATTCCACATCCTGTGAACATCCGGAATACGTTCAAGTCTTAGGTCCCTACATCCTCGTGATTTCCTGATTCATCCGAAACTTTGATCTATCCAGGAAGCAGATAAGGTGTGCGCTGTTTAATGACAATCCTTTCATCTTCATTCGAGTGCACATTTGGTTCTCGCCTGAGAATATGTTTAAAGTAATCACCTTTGCCTATCAATCCGCGAAACTCTTAGCGGATGTCATTAACGTTGTAATTGACCTCCTAATTGGTTGCTGTGCCATAAAGGATCCGTAACCAATCATCAAGCTCGTTGTGTAGATTAATGAGTTTTAGATATATTGAAGACGTTATTTTGGTACCGATTTAATCAGATTATGATTGAATATTGATTAATCAAACTTCAATTATTATTGGAAAAGCCGTAACTGAGAAAGGGAGAGCCACAGTACACCTAAAAACTAATGGCAAACAATCCAGATTTAATCAATGTTGTTTCAATTAGAGTAATTGAATCGAATACGTCTCTACAAACATGTCATCTGTTTGCAAAACTTGTTCAATCCATTTCTTCTTCACTGAATTGTAAAACTACGAACACGATGCACAAGTTCACATTTCTAAGCGAATGAATCTTCCCTGTCGAATCTTCGGTGAGTCCTCTGGCAGGGTGGGCCGGAATTCTATGCAAATTCAATCTTGTGAAAAACTTTTCTCACCTGCTCAGGTGCAGCGAAATTCGAGTGCTTCCGTAGTGCTTCCATTTGTTGTTCCCTTTTTGGTTAATTAAAATAATCAAGAGTAGAGCGTTGAAATGGGTCCAAAATTCAGCTTCAGTCTGTGTACCTGGAAAGCAATAGCTTCATTGCGTACTTGTGAGGAAGGTTAATTAAATGTAAAACCAGATGCCTCTCAACCCTATTGACTCGTGCTACATTCATACAGTTTGAAACTGCCACCACAAACGAAACCACTAAACGATATTCGGTAACTTTTCTTTTCCACATTACGTTCATACAGATTCAGCAACGACCGGCGGATGCACAGTAATCGGAAAATTTATGAGTGTCAATCCGTTCCACCACCCGCTCACATATGTTTCCATATCGAAGGTTCATCGCAGTTTCGAGTCCTGTTCATATGGTCTTTCATGAGGCTAGAAGTAAATACAAGCAAAAACCAACAACAACACATGCCCACTTTTGATTCTATATCGGAATAAATTTACTCTGGGATCTAATTGTGAGCGTGAAATTCGATTCGATAGGGCTCACATTCGAGAGCATTCACTCGAATTGACCCAGATCAGAAGTTGTACCAACCGCAAAACTGTGTGTGCGAGCCTTTCTACCGCCCCACCAGGAACAGGGCAGGATGATTTTTATCTGTGGCACGAGGGTGCACATTAGTCTTATACACATGACAGAAAATTACGACCGATAATAAAACAAACCTAGGACACGCATATTTCACAGTCCATATGCGTAGCCGGTCGAAATTAGTCACAGTTTATGGGCGATCCGGACGCCCGTTCGAGGGGGAGGAAGGCGAGATGAAGCGATGATGACACGAGAGGCACCTCTCTTCGTTTCCATCTGGTTTCAGGACTTTTTGGGAAAGGTCAGTCAGTTTATGTTTTGATTTGAATTTAATTTATTGCCTTCGCCTATGAGCACAAGTCACATGATATTTACACAGCGTTCCGGGGAAACCCGAATTTCGAGTCACATTGTGGGTACATTTTGATATTAGCAGTCATGCTACAATGAAACTGTTGACAAAATTGGAAACATTGTACATTTACGCATGAATGCACCCAATTTTGGAATTTAATTAGGATTCATTCCGAGGCACTCATTCGACATTTGCCTGTGCGTAATTCTTAGATACGTTCCGTTCATCCAATTCTTGTTATGTTACGGTGTTACGGTAACCGGTTGCATACGGTCTGTCAGTCTCGTGTTTCTAAATTACGTCATTGAATACCAACCCACTCTCCTAGCCGCCGATGTAACATTACGGCCAAAACGTTGCCAACTCAAATCATCCAATAATTATGTTATGAATGAATAACCTACCGTAATTCCTGCGAGAGAGCCTAATTCAAGTGAGTTATCCTCCCTTTCGAAGCAGATCGTTTCCTTACATGGTAGAGTTTCAGGGAGCGAACAGTGAGAGTGAGTGCTTCCTCCACTCAGTTGTTCGAAAGTTCCCACTTCGAAAAATGTCACGTGGCTGAGGAAATTTTCGAAATGTTTTGTTCCCATGGTTGCTGCGAGTGAGAAGAGCGCGGTTTATTATTCTCCTTTTGAGTTTTCTCCTATCCACGCTACTCAGTGAAACGGAACCTATCCTCTCACTGTTGCGAAGTTTTCCTTTGACATTGTGTTTGCTCCTGTCAGTCGCTGGAAATTGGCTCTCGTGAGATTATGTTCACCCGGAATCGTGTCACATTTCCTTCTCTTCATCCGATATCATCGCACGTGGGATCTCGATTGAAATGAGTCCTCTGGAAATTCTATAGGTCAAATTGCTTTTTTTTTCATTGCTGCTTTTTCTCGAAACACTCGTAGTTAATTGATTCTTTACGATATTCTCGGTAGAAACAATTCCATGAAGCATTTTTCGTCATTTTACGGCTAATGTTACGGGAACGGTGGTTACTCAAATACAGTATCCAAATCGCAGAAATGACATAATACAGTGAGCCTTATTCTTAGAAAAACGGAAATATTGACAGAGCAAAAATAATGATATATTTCAAACCGTTTGCAAAGATATGCACTGTAACTCTAATTTAGAGATGAATTTATCTTAACACGTTCGACGCCCAACGAGATGTTTTTGAGTTTCTTGCAGAGCTCAACTTGCGATTAAATTATTAAATGAAGATCAATCTTAGTTTATAGATAACTTTTACATGATCTAGCAATGTTTGTTTTCAATTGCAGACGAATTGATGACACTAACACATACCAAAGTCATAGTATAGGGGTTTTGCAAAATACTGCAGTACAAACCATCCGTACTATAAATTAATAAAAAGTATAGTATAAACAGTATAATATTATGGTTATGATTTTATTATTTTTAAAAATTCGACTAAAATGTAAACACATATTTTATTTATTTTCTTACCTTGTACCGTTTTGTCCCAAATTCCGAACACTTTATTTTTAAATGCAAATTTTCTAAACATTCATGTTATAAATAATTGAATAATGAATACCCTGACATTCTTTGGGGTATTACGGGTATCGATGGAGCCTATAATTTATAATGCTAAACATTTGCAAAGAAAGTGACTATCAAAACAAGTGACAAAATGTTTGCTTTAGCATACTTCGCAAAAGGCAATCATCGGTAATTCTTCTGTTTTTGTAGTTGTGTTTTTGTGTCTATTTTGTTGTTGTTTTCATGTTAGGTGCTAAAAAATGTGAGAATCTTCTACAAATAGCTGAACAAATGATCCCACATACAGAAATCATCATTAAAAGTAGTATTTAAGTAGTGTTCGAGATTAGAATCAAGTTTCGACGCATGATTCAAATTCCGAACAGTAGATGTTTGAAAACACTATTTTCAGGCAAATACATCAATAGCCAACAAATTGGGTACAAGGACAGTCCAATTCTGGAGCAACAATATAAAAAACCTAACACCATTTGTAAACAAATGCAAAACGTAGGTCGCAAACGCAAAACAACGATAGCAAAATTAATTTTCTTGGTTTTCAATTAAAACCACAATAACAAAACCGGATTCCTGAAGCATACAGACTCGATTATATACTGATTCGACTATATATGATTCGATTATCTACAATTTTGGATTCCATTTTATACAGTTTGAAAAAAAAATGGTTTGATATTTCAAATATGACTTATTTCGAGAGAAAATATGATATTTCAACGTTAAGGTGAAGGTTAATTGGCTATTATAAGCACAATGGAGTATGAGTCGCGGATTTTAAAGATTCTAATGGAAGGCTCACCATGAATTGCTCAATTGTATATTTATTGTAGTGGAGTCAGAAAATATAAGAGTTAAATGTAGAAGTTCAAATTATAGAGCGTTTAAAGGTTTCAGTTTATTTGATACAAAACAATCAAATTTATTATGCATGTTTGGGATAAAATTAATAACAACAACTTAAAAAGTCCTAATTCCTCTCAAAATGTTAATTTCTGCAAATATTCCCCTTTTCCTTTTCGTTTTTTTAAAGTACCACATGTTTATACTTTCCAATTGCACTCTTTCCATCGGAAAAGCTATTCGCACCATCGATATCGGGCTGAGTAGACTGCTATGGAAGCCATTGCCTACCATTCTCAAGGCAGATGAAGAGCTTATTTCCACACAGTTGAAACGTTTTTCCGTGTTTACAGTCCACTGCCTTGGTGCTGAGGAAGGCGCCAACACTATTTTCTGTCCAATAAACTACCGCAACCAAAACATGTTAACTTTGGAAAATCATAACTAAATACGATAAAAATCACATCTCTGATTTTTGGATATCTATCTTATGTAAAACAGCTTTTCAGCCTCAGCTTTCAAGAAAAAAAATACAGCGCGGTCTCGATTATATACAGTTTTTGATTTCTTTTCACTGTATATAATCGAATCCTGTATATAATCGAGTCAAAAAAAAAAATTTGTTTGTTATTTTTGCATGTATTTTTAGTTTTTTGAAAATAAAAGAGGAATTTGACTTTTGATTCATCCCCTTAAAGTCAGAAAACACATTTCTCACATGAAAAAAAAGAAACTATCCGGATTCTCTCCGGAGGTGATAGACGATGTTCGATGGAAAAAAATTTCCTACGCATATGTTCGAATTTCAACAATGACACAGTTATAGAACTTTTTTTTGTTTCGGACTCTGTTGTCTCAAAGTTGCTCTACATTAAAAAGTACGCTACGGAAGACGATTCTGTTGCTTTTATTTGAAAGAAAAAATATTTATTACAGGATATAGTAGTGGAACAACTAAATTAGTGGATTTAAATAACATTTTTTTGGGCGATAAACTTCGAAGTTAATAATTTTTAATGTGTTATTATCAATTTTATCCTAAAAATTTATATTAAACTAGATTGTTTCTATCAATTAAATTGAAGTTTTTTAACCGCTCCACAATTTGTTCTTTGACGCCCAACTTCTATCTTTAATTTGGCTGCAATATCGATATAAACAATTCCTGGTGAAAATTCAAGCAAAATCACGATTTTTACCCCACTGTACATGTAATAGCCACTCAAACTTCACCTTAACGTTGGGAGCCCAAAATTGTATATAATCGAATCACATATAATCGAGTCCGACCTGTGTAGAAAAATAAGGGGCCCTTTTTCCCGAAATTATGTAACCCATAAAAAAACAAATACAATCAATAAATACTAAAATTAATTACATTTTTTGCGTTTATTCTTATTTGCATTGTTCGAAGAAATTTATAACATTTGTAGTTAAAACAATAGTCATTAATTAAAAAGAGCGTTTTAAGCAAACTTCACAACTAAAATGACGCGACAAAGATTAAGACTGGTTTTTAAAATTAATGGAAAAAAATAAAAAGTCCGAGGAGGGTTGTGTCCGAGACACGACCGCATAGCTGACGTAGGATTCCGTTAGGGTATCTGTTGATTTTGGATATGTTTGAAGAATAACATCATTAAATTCTTTGATAATGATTTGGTGGCTCAGAAAAGACCGTTTTGTTTGGTTGTTGGGTATTGTTCATTCACTTCACTAGTGTTTATTGAGTGATGATGACAGCAATGATGACAGGAGGATGGTAAACAGTCATTGGATGGTGCATATCAGATAGAAGATGCCGAAGTGGAATGAGATGTGATGAAAACCACCATCTTTGAGCCTAGACGAGATGCCCCCTGTGTTATGTATGGATGAAATAGAGGAAAAAGAACTCACCGATGTAATATAAGTAATATAATATGTAACAAATATCATTTTTTTTACATCAGTTAAAACATAATACTTTAATATAGAGAGAACATATTTGAAATGGAAAAAGTAATTTTCATTTATAATTCAACCCAATGCGAATTTTAATTGTACTAACAACACCTAATACTATATGTAGAGCACATGGGAAATCACTTTTTCGAATGTTTCTTCACTTTTCCAATTTTTCTTGCCGTATAAAATTTCTTTGGATGAAAATGAACACAACAAAACAGACAGCTAAAAACCGAACGACCCGTTCTCGAGCGGGAACACACCTTTGTTTTTATTTATGAAAATTGAAATAAATCGTTTCATATATCAATTTATTTTTTATACAACTGCTAACATATATAATTTTACACTTACACTTGTGCTAAATTTTTCACCATACACGATCGGTCATTTTTTATGAAATTTCACGAAGCAACCAACAATAAAGTTGCAAATTTAAATTTTATTTACTAGAATTAATCGTATTACTCACCTTACTTGCAATATAAAAATACTCCCGACTTGCATATATTTGCAATGCCGATTTCCCTCGGGCAGCTTGGTTTTGATGCCTCTGTTAGGGAACACATTTCGGTGGGAGCAAAAGCTCCCCCTACTTTCATGTATTTGCAATGCCGATTTCCCCCAGGCAGCTTGGTTTTGATGTCTCTGTTAGGGAACACATTTCGGTGTGAGCAATAGCTCCCCCTACTTTCATGTATTTGTAATGCCGATTTCCCCCAGGCAGCTTGGTTTTGATGTCTCTGTTAGGGAACACATTTCGGTGTGAGCAATAGCTCCCCCTACTTTCATGTATTTGTAATGCCGATTTCCCCCAGGCAGCTTAGTTTTGATGTCCCTGTTAAGGAACACATTTGGTGGGAGCAAAAGTTCCCCCTACTTTCATGTATTTACAATGCCGGATTCCCCCAGGCAGCTTGGTTTTGATGTCTCTGTTAGGGAACCGCCGCATGTGTCGTCAATTTCGACCAATCAGAAGTGGATATGTCCGTTAGTATAGGGGTTGAGAATTTTCAATTGTTCGATACTTAATTTCATGACATGTATTATTTTATTCAATAGAAAAAATTGTTAAGGAATGCCGAAATTGATTGACGAAAAAATTTCAACAATCCATCATGAAATGACTGAGCAATAAGCGTTTGAAATTGGACAATTTTCAAAATGTGCTCGATTTTCGATTTTCAATTTGTACCCCAATATGTTCCCGAAAGACGTAATCCTACGTCAAAAAAAAAAAAATGTTTGTGCCAAATGTATTCAAATTGCATGACATGTGGTTTACTTCCAAAATTGTATTTAAATCCACTAATTTTAGTGTTTTAAAACTATTTTCTAAGCAAAATTTTCTCATCATTCAAATGAAGTAACAGAATCGTTCTGCGTGGCGAACTTTATAAATTAGAGTCAGTTTAAGCCAAAAAAAAAATTGGAATCAAGAAAAGTTTAATAATTTTGTCATAGTCGACCAGATGCATAGAACGTTTTTTCCATCAAGTATAACCCTCTATCACACCTTAAAAAGTTTGCACTGAGTAACCTGACATCCTGCATATATGTACACGAAAATTTAAAAAAGGGAAATCCAGATTGAATTCTTTGTAAATCTAAAACAATCAGTAAATTCAACTGTTATATAATATTTTCAAAAATTCATGAAATTTTTAGATCATTTGAAAACGGTTGATTATTATAGATAAACTTATTGTCTTAAAATAACTCTAACGTAATCGGTTTCTGAATGAACACGTTAGTGTTTTTATTTTTTTTACAGCAAACATAATTTCATAGTTTAAAGTGAATAGTACACTCCGCCACGAGCGGAAAAGGCTAGCCGAGCAGAGTTGTACAACGCAATGAATATTCAGAAGAGCAACGTGGGTTTTTCCAACTCCTTCTTCTTCCCTCCCGAACAAAGAAACATAAAACGTCGCCAATCACCGAGGGACAGAGCAAAGATCTGTTGATATCACGTTCGGCGACACCGACCACGTGCCTTACATTCACAAGTGGCTAACGATGGTTGCGAGCGGAAAACTTCCTGCTGGAATGCTCTTCCCACAATTGCAACTCTAGAGTCGCAGCTGATAATGAGAGGAGTAGCCTTGGCACGCAGCACACAGCATAGCACAGCAGGGCGTCCTTGGTGTCGGGTGGTCCAATGTTGATAAGAGTGAAAATAAAGCATCACCGTAAACGGCTCTTCACTTTGCTAACCGGAGCTGGTCGTAAGCGATGTTTGAAGTAGATCTCAGATTAAACCAGTAGGCATCTATATTTAACGTGGAATTATCTCGACCCATTGAATATCCCAGAGGATGTGCCTAAGGGACGCTCGAAAGTGGAGAATAGTTAGCTTACATTCGTTAGTAACCAATTACTGCAACGAGTAAGGGCAATAATGCATGCATTAAACAAATTGGTTTGCAGTCTCAGTAACGCCTGATTCCCAGATTCAAAAAAAAAAAAATATTTGTAAATCAAATCTTCGCAACATTGTTGCCGAAAGTATCAGTTATAGAATTTTATGTCATTTTCTCATTTTTTATAACCAACAACACAGCATTGATTTTTTGCTTATCTCATTTCATTGCTTTTCACTGTCCATGGGTGGATTGCTAGCAGCTTGGTAATTTGGTAATCTCAGGTCAGGTCGGAGAATTATTTTGTCAAAACAAAAAAAAAAAAGATCCACCGATTTGCACTGTTTTTAAGTATGTTTACTGTGCATTTTAACTTGTCGCTCAAAATACAGTTATGTCGGGTTATTTCGAAAAAAAAAAGGATCAAATATTGTGATATTTCTGGGTACCCGATAAGGTAGTGTGAGATGATGAAGAGATTTGACTACGTTAACACGGAGAATCTTCTCTAGGATGTTTAGTTGTCATTAGAGAAGAATAATTCCTCTCTGTCTATGAATACATCATCGATTTGATATGTCGATCATCTGAATCGGTCCATTAGGTCAAAAGTTATAAGTTTTTGAAGAAAATGTATTTTTGGATAAAAGGGGAAACATTTTATTTTTCGGAACATCGGTTAACTTTGGAAAATCATAGCTTCAAAACGAAGAAATACACATCTCTGATTTTCAAATCAAAGAAAATATCTTCTAATTCTAAAATAATCTCAGCCTTCAAGAAGAAAAAAAATATTTAAAAAGACGGGTGGGTAATGTCGGGGACATAACCGGAGTGACGTAGGACTATACAAAGGGGACAGCTTTTGTTAAATATATAATTTAAATATATTGTTTTATTTTCTTCTCCTACGTGAATACCTACCTATCAACCTGAAAAATGGATTAGTTTACTGTTTACTCTTTATGAATATGTTGATGGTTCTGAAAAGAACCTTTGGTGTTGTGTTTTTGTTATCACTCGATATTCCTATCTTGTTCGGTTAAACCTTCCTGTTTAGCTATTGCGTTTGCCACTCGCCACAGCTTTCACAGTTGGAAAATTTCTTCCCATCCAGCTTGTGACATATTGTTCAGTAAATTACATTTAATGCGACGTGCCGGAGAAACACTTTGCCACTCACTGAAACTAATTGTTGCCTTGATGAGCGCCGAACCGAAGCTGCTCTGTTCTTGATGCGGGTTTTCTGATTGAGCAGCTTTGCAAGCCAACTCGAGCACTTCGACGGCCGAAACTCTATAATCGCTGTTAGGTATACTGGTGCTCCGGCATCAATCCGTTCGGCCTAGTTACCCTTGCGGAGCAATCAGTGAATGCGACCAACAGGGAACTGGAGACCTGCACGGTTCGAGTGAGACTTTGCCTTTCCCTTAACTTGTCCTCCTTTGTTACGTCCACACGATGCGATGTTAAACGATGCCGTGCAACCACACGGGTTTACGGTTTCAAAGAAAATAAGATATTTTTTTGGGGTCCGCGTGTTTTATACTCTAGCGGTACACACTCACAGTATAGAGACAAATCGGCAGACTCAGCCAGAGGGGCGAGTCCAACGAGACGAACGAATGAGCGTTAAAAGGGAGCGATGGCAAAAAAATACATTCATTACGATTTGTTTGCTCGTTGGATTCACATGCAGGCTAAAAAGGGTCCTTTTCAGGATCACAAAATTATCTTCAATCTAAAGAGTTTATTGTTTTGTTATCACTCGATATCCCCATCTTTTTCGGCTAAACCTTGCTGTTTAGCGATTGCATTTGCCACTCGCCACAGCTTTCACAGTTGGAAAATTTCTTCCCATCCAGCTTGTGACATATTTTACAGTAAATTACATTCAATGGCACGTCGCATTACCACCACTCAGTATCGGATTGGAGGTAATTTTAACCTGTAATTGAACATTTGCGATGACAGTGGTACAGTGTCGACTTTCAATGTGGGGTCATAATTTGGATCTCTATGTTTACAAAAATGTCCAACTAAATAAGTCGCATTACATGTCCGTCCAATTAGCTAAATGTCGAACTATTTGTAAATTACTGTACTTTCAATCTGGAAACAATTTAAGAATTGGTGAAAATTGAATAATCAGGAAAGTCCCCAACTATCAATAAGCTCAGAACAACTGCCAAATTCACATACTCATCAGATCCTGGCAAACAAATTATGAAAAAATCAATTTGTGTTTTATTATTATTTTGGATAACGTTTTAGAAAGCATTGAACTGTATTTCCTAAACTCTTTTTTGGAAGGTTTAATGGCCCTGAAAAGCGCCTTGTTTTATGGAATGGTTCCAATTTAGAAAACTTTGTACTCGTGGTTTTGAAAAAAAAACATTTCGAACGCCCTCGATGCCGCCTTGTTCTGGATTTGCCACCAAAGCAGTTTGTATAAAGAACAAACTTTTTTCTTCTGCTACCAGCTGCCGTTTTGCGATTGCGTTTGCCACTCGCACTCGCTGCAACTGCCTGTTGTCTTGATGTCCACCGAACCGAATGTGTTCTGCTCCGAATGCGGTTTTTCTTATCGTCGCGAGCAGCTTTACCAGCCAACTCGATCACTTCGGCGGCCGAAACTATATAACGCCGGCTAGGTGGACTGGTGCACTGGTACTAACGCGCTCAGCCTAGCTACCCTTGCGGGGAACTCCAGATCAATACGGTTCGAGCGGGATTTTGCCTTTCCCTTCACTTTTCCTCCTTTGCCATGTCCAGACATGGCTGCTTGGGTTGGTTTGTTGATGTGTTGTGATGCGAACCGATGTGGTGTACGGTTTGAATGAGAATGATCGTTACGGCAGCGGAGCGGGGATTTTGACGTAGGACTACGTCTAACCGGAAGATATAGGGGGTGAAATGGAATTCTAGGCACTGAACAAGTAGGAAAAAATGCAAGATTTGGAACGCTTATAACTCGAGTATTTCTCAATAGATCGCAAAGGTTTTTGCATCAATTGATAGGAAATATATCTACGCATCTATCATAACGAATAACATTTCATTTTTCTTGATATTTATCTCATATATGAATAATTGTGAAATATCAAGCATTGTCCAAATACACTATGTGCCCATTTTTGATTGGTCCATTTTGTGCTCCTCAAATCGTACCGACCAAAACGGGCAACCAGAGCATCAGCGAAATAGAATGAAGCACGATTGGAAAGGAAAAAGAAAAAAATGAGGGAAACATTGGTCGCAGTCTCACACATGCGTAATTCTCGAGCCAGCCAGTCAGCTTAAAAATCCCCTCTCCGCTGCCGTAACGATCATTCTCATCCGAACCGTACACCACATCGTTTCGCATCACAACACATCAACAAACCAACCCAAGCAGCCATGTCTGGACATGGCAAAGGAGGAAAAGTGAAGGGAAAGGCAAAATCCCGCTCGAACCGTATTGATCTGGAGTTCCCCGCAAGGGTAGCTAGGCCGAGCGCGTTAGTACCAGTGCACCAGTCCACCTAGCCGGCGTTATATAGCTTCGGCCGCCGAAGTGATCGAGTTAGCTGGCAAAGCTGCTCGCGACGATAAGAAAACCTGCATTCGGAACAGAACACATTCGGTTCGGTGGACATCAAGACAACAGGCAGTTGCAGCGAGTGCCGAGTGGCAAACGCAATCGCAAAACGGCATCAGGTAGCAGAAGAAAAAAGTTTGTTCTTTATACAAACTGCTTTGGTGGCAAATCCAGAACAAGGCGGCATCGAGGGCGTTCGAAATGGTTATTAGAATTATTGGACTCAACTTTGCTCTGGAATCTGAGATGTTTACGCGAACTCCAAAGATGAGTTGGCATGAAATTCGTCGCCAGTATTGTACTGTATCTAGGGACTTGTAAAATCTATCGATCGTAAAAATGATGTTTAATACCCGCTTGAAGAAAGAGATTTGGAAAAACATAACATAAATAGAGTTTTCCAAACAAACAAACAAACAAACAAACCAAGAAACAAAATTAGAATTTTTTTTCTATCAAATATGAAAGAGTTTCAGCCAAATTAGAACATCAAGTAAAAGAAAAGTTCTGAAGAATGAAATAAATAATATAATTTTTTTTTATCCCATCTGTTTATTAGGCTCATTTAGCAACTCAGCTGTAACAGAGCCGAATTTATTCGTATACATTTTTATCTTAAGATAACTATAGTTGTTGGACACGGGAGGATGTTCAATTTAAATAAACCAACTCTATTCCGTTAGTGTGATGGTTGAAAAATCCTACAAATATTTTATTTAGTTTCGTATATCATTTTTATAAAAAATATATTTACTTTGAGTCTCCTCCACAGTCTAATCTTCACCTACTGCCTCTGATTTTTGAACCTTCTGTTACAAAGAATAAATTTAAATTTAAATTCTATTCAAATACATACATCTGTGCATCCATCTCTCACCTTCAACTAATTCGTAAATTGCGTAAATTCAAATTAGATTGTTTTCGATTGATCTTTTTACAATTTTTAATAGCGTATAGCGTATAGCGATTCAATTTTTCTTTTTACTCTTTCAGTTCAATTTTCTTTTCAAGGATGAGGAACCTATTATCTCCTGTTTGTATCTTCATCCCTATTGTGTGTCTCTGGCTTGAAAACGATATTTTCTTGCAGCATCCGGAATCGTTGTTTTGGAATAGAGCGCGCACGCAGGTTGCGTAACAATTGTTGTATATTACACTGTAGCCATTTTTAGGCGTAAGATTCCTATCCATCGATGAACATTTGATTTTATTTTTATCTATTAAACAGTAGCTGTTCAGGCCTAAGAGTATTCAAAATTTATCGATAGAATATTCCTTTTGTTCGAATGTTCACAGTTGGACTGTTCACAGTGAGACTGTTGATATGAGGCTTCCATTGTTGTGTTAGAATTAGCACCAATTACCGATGCAGCAGATCATAATGTGAGCGGTAAGGGACTGGGATTACCGACACATGGTGATTGTTGACTAACTTAAATCAAGCTTTTGTTTATGTTCTTATCGAGTTTTAGCTGAGGTCGTTACATTTCAAGAATGTTTTTTTAGCGAAAGATGGTTAATTATATCGCTAGTCCATGCCAAACCGACAAAATGGTGCTCAGATTTTCGTGCTAATTGGTAGTTTTGTTCCTTGTCCCAAAAGATTAGACCCGTTTTTTCTTCCGCTAGGATGACCATTTCTATTTCAAGTACGAATATATTTTTTTTAACATTTTTTCCTAAAATAACTTTTTTCAAAAGTTTCATCTACTAGACCGATTTAGGTGATGGACATATAAAATTAAAAACAATTAGGATAACTCGCAAAATGTCGAACGCTTAAGCTAGGCATGTTCATGTTTTCTTGATTTCTTCGTGATAACACATGAAATTATTGGAAACTCTCCAGCAACACTTTATAGACGCCAACTCGACCAGATGTTGGCATGACCTTCCCAAAAGTGAATGAAACTTTGTGGGCGTGAAGACCTTACCTAATTAAGCCACTTGGAATACTTAGTTTACGAAAATTTATCTAGACTAACAGATGGAAAGGGCCAAATATTTTTGACCATTTTTTATAATTTTTTGTTTTACTCGAAAATGGTAAGTCCTACAAAAAGTGATTTATGGAAAATATTTAGGAAAATAATTGAATCTTTAGAAAAAAAATGCTGAACAAATGTTTTTTGAATTCCTACACTGGAAACATCGATTTCAAAAACTAAAAGTCGATTTTTTCAAAATGGTCATCTCAGATTTTGATGAACTGGTAGATAAATGGTAGATAAATATGTGCCCTGCAACACTTTCATACATAGCAATTTGTGCGAAAAGGTTTGCTAACAAAAACTTTTTAAATATTTTATTGAAATTAAGTTTATTTCTTTTATCAGTGCAGAAAGTCAACCTAAAAAAAAAAAGAATAATAAAAATGTTGAATGAGTGTTTTGGAGGTCTTTATTTCAAATCAAATGTTCATCTGCATAGTTCATCTTAAATCTGGACGCACTGTATATTATGCCACAGCGCTCCTAGTGGTCGGATCTAGAATGTTTTGACAGCACTTTGTTTTGGAAAGTTTCCTCTATCAGTGCTGGAAATTTCATAACGATTCGTTTTGTTTCAAAAAAGTTACACGTGATGGAAGCCGCGAAACGAAAATTAATTTTGGACACCCACGTCAAAAACCCGACGTGGTCAGGTTCAAAAATCGCGAAATCGTTGAAAATGGCCAGATCAACCGCGTGCAGCGTTCTTAAACGTTTCCGTGAGATGCATACTATCTCACGGAAACGTTTGGTATCGGCAGGTTGATACCAAGCGTCATAGTGGAACTAAGGATCGGAAACTGAAGGTGTTGAGAATGATCAAGGCAAACCCAGGGCATTCGGACTATGACATCGCCAAGAAATTCAATGCCGACCGGTGCACCGTCAGAAGGATTCGTCTGCGCGAAGGAATACGATCTTATCGGGCCAGTAAGCAACCAAACCGGACATTGAAGCAGAATGTAGTAGCCAAAGGACGTGCCCGGAAGTTATACAACAAGGTTCTAACGAAGTACGACGGATGCATCCTCATGGATGACGAAACGTACGTGAAGATGGATTTTGGGCAGCTTCCAGGCCAAAAATTTTATAAAGTCACTGGTCGGGGTGATGTCCCCGGCAAGTTCAAATTCGTTTTTGCCGATAAGTTTGCAAGAAAGTGTTTGATCTGGCAAGGTATTTGCAGCTTCGGACGAAAAACCCCGGTCTTTGTGACAAACAAGACCATGGACTCCAAAATGTACAAGGAGGAGTGCCTGAGAAAACGTATTCTTCCGGCCATTAGATCTCACAAAGGTCCAGTAAAGTTTTGGCCAGATGTGGCAAGCTGCCACTACAGCAAAGAGGTACTACAGTGGTATCCATCAACCCATCCAACTGCCCTCAATTCCGCCCTATCGAAAAATATTGGGCAATTGTCAAGCAGAAGATGAAGAAGCATGGTAGGACGACTCGGGATGCAACAGAGATGCAGGGATGATGGAACACAATGGCCGCTGAGGTCAGCGAACAGGGTGTCCAAACTATGATGAGTGGTATTCGCCGAAAAGTTCGAGATTTCATCAACACCACATCGGAATAATTTTTTTGTTAATTTTTCTTTAAAGTGCAATAAAAGACCTACATTTTGAGTACATAACATTTTTATTTCCGAGCTCCGAGATAGACCCGTTTTAATGCGTCCAGATTTGCAGTACGAATGACGAATGCAGTAATGCCAGATATGTGTAAATGAGTATAGTCGCATATTTTAAATTATGAAAAATTAAAATGAATGTGGTTAGATATATATATATATATATATATATATATATATATATATATATATATATATATATATATATATTTGTTTTCAAAGATGGACGTTTAAGTCACATCAGATCTAAATCGAAATCCAGTTTTTTTGCAAGTGTCATATTTTTTTTCAAAAAAGGCTGGGCTTCTCCAATTTGATGTATCGATCATCTGAATCGGTCTAGTAGTTCAAAAGTTATAGTTATGTTCTCCGAAGTTGGGGTCGATTCATTGCCTTCCCACGGCCTTATAAGGGGTTAAAGCCATTCTATACAAACATGTTCATCCTGTTTGAGTATTTACGCAAAATACAAATGTGCATAGCATTCTAAAATCGAACTAAAAAATTCACACAACTGTATACCTCGATTTTACGTACATTCTCGTTTCTGAAATGTGCGTAAAATCGAATTGTGCGTAAAATCGAAGCATGATCTTTTTTAATAAAAATTAATTTTAGTAATTAAGAATAAGTAAATTAACATAGCCTGGTCCATGGGTAGTTGGGAAAACAGTTCAGACAGTTGGACTTCATCAAAAATTGTTGGTATTAGTCTACCTTTCGGGACCGTTAAAAATAATGGATATTTCAGACTTTATACAGACATTCTTTATCATGAATGGCGCTAACGTTCCTAGTGGAAGATATGCTGTCTCAACGTAGTAAAGGGTGTGTCACATCAAATTGCATCACGGAAAAAACGCTGTAGAAATTTAATTTTTAGGAATTATATCTTCAGCTTTCGCTTTAAAAACAGATAAGAGTGTATAGATCACGTTGGCCATGCTTCACTGTCAATTTTTCGTAAATTTGGAAAAATGTCGTCGAACGAAAAAGAGCGTCGTGAATTAATCCTGTGCACTCATTTCGAGAATCCGGAGTTGTCACATCGGGACATCGGTAAGATGCTGGGAATCGTCCAATCCACGGTCAGCAGAGTACTAAAACGATACTTTGAGAACCTAACCATCGACCGAAAGGTGAAGAACGGCAAAAATGGATGCTCCGTCAGTGAAAAAGATCACAAGCGCGTATTTAAGCAGTTTAGACGTGATCCGAGAAGTTCGGTCCGGGATGTCGCCAATAAGCTGAATTTGTCAAGTTCATTCGTCCAGCGGACCAAGCAGCGGGAGGGCCTGCGTACATACTAGGTTCAGAAGGCTCCTAACCACGACGAAAGGCAAAACATGGTGGGGAAGACGAGAGCCCGGAAGCTGTACACCGAAATGCTGACGAAGCCGCATTGCCTGGTAATGGACGACGAAACCTACTTCAAAGCGGACTTTCGTCAGCTGCCGGGCCTGTTGTTCTTCTCCGCAGAGGACAAATTCAGCGTTCCGGAGGAGATTCGCAAGCAGAAACTATCCAAGTTTGCCAAAAAGTACATGGTGTGGCAAGCGATCTGCTCTTGCGGAAAGCGGAGCGCCCCCTTCGTGATGACCGGCACGGTAAACGGGCAGGTTTACCTAAAGGAGTGCCTACAGAAGCGCTTACTACCACTATTGAAGCAGCACGAGGGCCCCACCATCTTCTGGCCGGATCTCGCTTCGTGCCACTATTCAAAGGACGTGTTGGAGTTGTACGAAGCCAACGGGGTCACCTTCGTGCCAAAGGAAATGAACCCGCCCAACACGCCGGAGCTTCGCCCAATAGAGAAATATTGGGCGATTATGAAGCAGGCCCTCCGGAAGAACCCAAAAGTTGTCAAATCGGAGGCGGACTTCAAGAGAAAATGGATTTCTGTTCAAAAAAAAACTACAACCTGACGTTGTACAGAACCTTATGGACGGGGGAAAGAGGAAGGTACGAGCATACGGGCTTGGGCTCGAAGTATGAAAAATGGAAAATGCCAAAAGTTGTTTAATAGTTTTTATTTTACTGTCTAAAATTTTCAAAAGGATCGGTCTACTGGGCGAATTTCTACAGCGGTTTTTCCGTGATGCAATTTGATGTGACACACCCTTTATACAACGTCATTTTTATTAATACTTATTTGAAATTTCGTATGCCAAATAACACGCCTGGAATGTATTCTGAGGGGCAAACTCTAGAATACGCATGTACCAGTGCAGGTCGGAAGAACTTTTTTTTTTGACGAAAAATCCCCCGGTCAGAATGGGAATCGAACCCGAACCTCCGGCATGATAATGTGTGATGCTACACACTCGGCCACGGGAGCACTCATTTTCATTATTAAAACTGAACATATATAATTAAAAAAAAAAAAAACTATGCAGAGTGGAATTTTTAATTTGTGTTTATTTGCGTTAAACATGCCTCATCACATTTAAATCGACCAATTTTAAATAATTCAATATAGTTAAGAATCTGTAATAAAAACTTTCTCAAAATGAATTTCTATCTGCTATTTTCTCCAAGATATTCGACCTCATCTCACGCAATGAAAATTGAGAACTAAGCGACCAGCCATTTTCTTCAGCATATCTGATCATTATGTCGACAGAATTCAACGCCAAATCATCAGAAACCGTTTGAAAACAATCATTAAGGTCAACATGATCTGTTATATTTATGGTGTTATCTTCCGGTAAACTGGAATCCATCGTATAGGTCATTTCATCATTTGCTGTGGGATTGCGTACTTTTTCAACGATTTCTAAATCCTTCAAAATTTCAAACTCTGCATTCTTTTCATCTATCACGTTTGAGTGTAAAATTTTTTGCTCCATCTCTGTTAGACGCTTTTTAATAACAGCCAGTGGTAGGTCATCCTCATCTTCAACTTCTTCCGGATTATAGAGTAAATCCCAAGACTTCCTAATCGATGTTTGAGCAACTTTCTCAGATTCCGAAATCCAAAATATCGCACCCTTTACGTTAATCCTTTTTACATTGTCATGAAACTCACCTGATCTACCAAAAATCTCTCTCATCATGATCTTCCTATAGCGTGATTTTATCATTTGGATTACGTTCTGATCCATAGGTTGAATAGCCGCTGTTGTGTTTGGGGGTAGAAACATAGTGCTTATAGCACCGTCACTAGTATTCAGTTCCTCTGCATTAAAATGTGCAGAACAGTTATCCAACACCAGGACAGCTCGAAGTGGAAGACCTGATTCAGCCAAAAAATTTCGGACCTGTGACACAAAATGCTAAAAAAACCAAGTTTTGAATAAATTACGTGTCATCCAAGCGTTCTTGGATGTTGTGTAGTAAATAGGCAGCTCCTTCATATTCTTCAATGATCGAGGATTAAGATACTTCCCGATGACCATCAGAGGTAACTTCAATGTACCGTCCATGTTAGAACATGGCATAAAAGTCAAACGTTCTTTGATAGTTTTCTTTCCTGGTGCCCTTACTGAATCTTTATCAACGTAAGTATTTGTGGGAGTGCTTTTAAAATATAGACCGCTCTCATCGGCATTAAAAATCTGACTCGGGCATAAGTTTCTTATTTGCATTTTTGTAGAGAACTTCTTGATGTAGTCCTCAATTGCAGCCATATTGCTGGACAATTTTTCGCCCGTAATTTTGAGAAGGCGAATTTCATATCTCTTGATAAATTTGTCAATGTAACCTCTACTTCCAAAATTAGACGCACCTACCAATTCGTTGAAAAATTTAACTGATTGAATTTGGAGCATTTCTTGGCTCACCGGAATGTGGCGTTGTCTTTGTTGCAGAAACCAAAGGTACAATGCTTCATCCACCTTTGGGTAACTAGCTTGTTTGAAGTTTTTGCGGTGTGCTGTGAATAAATCGAAATAAATTTTCGATTATTTTTTTTAAACTTTAAATTCCATACCAATGTTTCCATGAATGTATTATTCATTATCTTAACTTTAGATTTTCGAATAGTGTAGATGGTAGATCGTGATCGAATGCGGTACTTTTTCATTATCTCTTGAACTGCAATTCCATTCTCCAGATCATGGATAATCTTCCCTTTATCTGTCAGAAGAATGCCCTTCCGGTTCTTCTTTTCTTTCGAGACTATATCAGTGTGTCCATTTTTACCATTAAACTTTTACAAATCCAATTTGAGTAGCTACGTGAAGTTACTACCGATATAATACGTTAAATCAATGGCTGATGTATTCGCAATTATTCGCAAGGATATGATTCGCAAGTTAAGGTGTGCTGCAAATTTAGCTGTCTTTGCCAAACCTACCTAACTACTCGATGATTTCAAGGCAGATCTATGAATCTAGGTGCGCCAGTTTGGTCACTAAGTTGTTTAGGTGAGTGGTTTAAAGCAGTACGGCAGAAAGCGGAAGAGGGATTGTTTATCTGAAATGTTGAATAGAAAGAATGATCCCAAGAGCCTGAATGAATTATACACTCTCTCAATAATTTCAGTAGTATTGCATCATAGAATGTTGTCTTGAATAGATTTCACAAATCGTGCACGAGCGTACTATGTTTTGTTTGCAAGGAATCAGTATATTTCCAAGATGATTGTAGAATGGTACGAAAAAGTTCATTTTCATTCATAATATTTAATTTAAAAGTGTGTTAATTTCGTCTTGAAAATCCATTATAACTTTCTTTTCCAAATGGCGCAACACGAAGGTAGTGTTGTCAACGCAAATAGGATAGACGAAATGCTTTCATCGTTGAACGTAATTAATGTAATCAATATAGTAATTAATATGTAATAAAGTATCAGTATAGTTCACAAACTGTGAATTACTTTTGTTTAGTTTAAGATGACTGCCGAGTGTTTTTGACATTTCGACCTACCTGGTTGTATACTAAGCGCCATGATTTACACCAGTTTGAGAGTTTGACAGTTATCACGATTGACGTTGCTGTGTGTGTGACATGGGTGCCCTACACTCAGAAAAATCCTTGGTAGAAAACTACCAAATACTTTTGGTAATGCAAACATTATTAAAAGGTATATATTTTTTGTACGTATTACTAACCGTATGTAAAATGAATGG
Source organism: Toxorhynchites rutilus septentrionalis (assembly GCF_029784135.1). NCBI lineage: Eukaryota > Metazoa > Arthropoda > Insecta > Diptera > Culicidae > Toxorhynchites > Toxorhynchites rutilus. Next base: position 47,214,321 of record NC_073744.1, read on the forward strand.
ACAAAATGGACAAAATCAACATTTTCGACACCTGCTCTTCTTTGCATTTCATCAAGGTCAAAAAGCTGCCGAAGCAGCCCGGGACGTTTGTGACGTGTATGAAGGTGCCATAGGCGAGTCTACAGCATGGAAATGGTTGGCAAAGTTCAAAAAATGGCGACTTTGACGTCGCTGACACGCCCCTTCTGAATTCGATGGAAAACGCCTCAAATCACTTTTAAAGGAGAACGGTCACCAACCAGTCGTGAATTGTCGGAAAGAATGGACTTCGAATATATAGTTGATTAACTTATTGTCAAAATGATTGTTTTTTGTTTAAATAAAAGCTACGCTACGAACTTATTCCCCAACCCAATATCTATATAAAAGGTGGCTCAAAATTCGGCCATTTCAACGTTAAGTAATTTTTGAATGAGGCCTAAAGCATTTAGCCGAGCAAGATGTACCATTCGGATGAAAAAAAAAAAAAATAAAAACGAATTTGAAAAAAGTCACAGGAGGGTTGTGTCTGAGACACGACCGCATAGTTGACGTAGGATTCCGTTAGGCTATCTGTTGATTTTGGATGTGTTTGAAGAATTAAACTCTGATGATGATTTGGTGGCCCTGAAAGGGCCGTTTTGTTTGATTGTTGGGTATTGTTTGTTCGATCCACCAATGTTTACAACCGAGTGAAGTTGACAGAAGAATGGTAATTAGTCGTTAGATGGTGCCTATCAGATAGAAGATGCCGAAGTGGAATGAAATATATAGAAATGGAAAAGATAATTTTCTTTTATAATTGTTATTTTCTGAGTGATTATTCAACCAATGCGAATTTTAATTGGACTAACAACGCCTAATACTATATGTATAGCATATGGGAAATCATTTTTTCCGAATATTTCTTCACCTTCCCAACTTTTATCGCCGTATGAACTTGTCTTGGGTGAAAATATACAAAACAAAAGAGACAGCTTAAACCGAACGACCCGAGTGGGAACACACATTGGTTTTTATTCTTGAAAATTGAAATAAACCGTTTTATATATCAAGACCTTTTTAAAACAACTACTACCGTATACAATTTTATACTTACACTTGTGCTAAATTTTTCACAATACACGGTCGGTCATTGATTTGAAATTTCACGAAGCAACCAACATTAAAGTTCCAAATTTAAATTGCTAGGATTAATCGTTTCACCTTACATGCAATATAAAAATGCCCCCGACTTGCATATATTTGCAATACCGATTTCCCCGAGCACCTTGGTTTTGAGTCCCACACATTTCGGTGGGAGCAAAAGCTCCCCTTAATTTCATGTATTTGCAATGTTGATTTCCCCCAGGCTTGGTTTTGATGTCTCTGTTAGGGACTCGCCGCATGTGTCGTCAATTTCGACTAATCAGAAGTGGGTATTTCCGTTAGGATAGGGGTTGAGATTTTTCAATTGTTTGATGATTAGTTTCATGACATATATTAATTCATTCAATATAAAAATTTGTTATAAAGTGCCGAAATCGATTGACGCAGAAATTTCATCAATCCATCATGAAATGACTGAGTAGTAAGCGTTTGAAATTGGACAATTTTCACGATGTGCTCGATTTTCGATTTTCAATTTGTACCCCAATATGTTCCCGAAAGACGTAATCCTACGTCAAAAAGTGTGCGTAAAATCGAGGTAAAATGTGCGTAAAATCGAAGTACGTATAATCAAGTGTGCGTATAATCGAGGGTCCGTAAAATCGAGGTATACCTGTATTATGGAATGAAAACATAACGATACAAAAAAAAACATTTCTTTCATTTCACGAGTTTATACACCTGGTGTCGGCTCTCTGTGACAGTGCTACATTGCTACATGTTATCTACGAGCAAATCGTGAAACAAGAGACACAGAAAGTACAAAAAGCAAGATATGAGAGTGAACTCAAGCAACCAACAATGGGAGAGGGGGTTATGAAGGTGTAGAGAAAGTCCTTGCAGATATGTATCGGGCACACAATGAACGACATAATCGAGTGTATGATCTACGTTATTATTTATCACCTCTTCTAGACCACCACTTGCATTGTCTGTTGCTCTCATTCTAATTATGGTTTCTACGGTGGCAAGGTGGCCTTTCGAGACGGCATATCCGCAACTAATTGTTCTCACCTTTTCTGTGTGCAGCCATTCCGTGCTGACAGCGACCGGGCGACCTGGTGTGAAAGCTTTCACCATCGTTGCAAGGACGAGTGATTCAACACACGATAGCGTTGCGTTCTTTTCTTTTTACACATCACATCCTTGCGAGGCTGTACAGATTGATAACAGTTCGGTTGATATTAAAGCATTTAAACTGCAGCTTGTGCGGTGATTTAGATTTTAGGGAATGTATTCCATTCACGATTCGCATTAGAAAGCGCAATGCCTTGCAAGGGGAGGAAGGTAAGAAACGCTACAGCTCATTGAAATGCAACCCACCGTGATGTGTTGATTTGATTAACGGCGCTTTGTACCCTCCCCAGGAGCCTTAAATCAAACACGGCCTGTCAGGTTCAAGCTACGGAAAGGAATGAATCGTATAAAGAACATGATCCTGAAGGGGAGATGACATAGAACGATTGTATCCCGCAGAAGTTAGTGCCCGGAGTGTGAGAATATAATTTGGGGTTGTCGAAATGGGAATTTACGATTGTTTGAGGAAATATATTATAAGATTTACACGTGTACACTACGGAAGGTGATTGCATTTGGGATTCTTATTGATATTGTTATATGTGACCAATGTTAAACATTACTTTTATAGAATTTCGAATACTTTTAGTACTCCTTATTTTTTTCATCTTTTCTTTATTTTATTTCATAATTCATTGAAACAAATATATAGATAAAAACTCTTGGAAAAAAAATTGAAAATTTACAACTTTATAGTTTGATGATCTCCTTCACGGTTTCATTCAACACGAAACGCAACATATACATATTCCCATGCTCTTATGCTAGATTTTTATGATAAAAATGTTAATTTTTCAACGAACTCCTTTCAGAGTTCTCAGAAAACACACAAAAAGTGCACATTGCACCTCACGATATGCTGTTTGTCGCGGATAACATCATCCGTGACGGCAAATTTTTAATTGGAGGAAGTATATTCATTTTGAACAAGCTTTAACAGTGGAACATGATATCATCAGTTGTTCTCTCGTGACTCGATGTTGTAGACCAGAAACTGATAAACTTTGGAAATGTTAACAAATAAAAATAATCATCTCCTTCTTCGTATCTGTTTCACTTCAGATCGCATGGTTCGTTTCGGTAGTCGTGGAGTTGAAACAAAAAAATCAACACCCCAGACGAGTATAAAATAAGCGATGGCACAAATTTAAATGAATGAATATCCAATTACAAATCTAAACATTTCCGCCGAAGTTTTATTGTTGTCTTCTTCTAGGGTTTGAAGTTATTTGAGTATTCCGAGTGTTTTTTTTCGGGTTACGCTGAAGATAACAGTAAAATACGATTATGTTTTTGGTAGAATGAGCCATGGCGGCCCCATGGAGGGTTACGTGCACACCCATTTTACGGTCAATTCAATCGATACTTATTTCAAGGGTAACGAACAAACTTTATTCAGTATAGCTGATCCTGCAAACTTCGTCTCGCCTAAAATGATTATTTGTTATAAATACTTTCAAACATTCACATTTTCTCACTATGCGAACGTCCATGGGTTCAATCGCAGAACTGTCCGTTGATTAATTTTGACCCTTTACAAATTCCTTTTACTATAAATTTCCTAGCATTTCTACCAGAACTCATCATTATAATATCAAATTATTGTCAGACCCAACTCTCGTTCAAGATTGGTCAATCACTTGCAAATAACATGTTTCTCCCTTACATGGAATACATATTTGATACAGAAAATCTAATAAAATGATGACATTCAAACATTTAAACATTCAAATTCTAATACAGGTCGGACTCGATTACCCGGGATTCGATTATCCGGAATTTTAGACTCGGTTATCCGGAGTATTTTATTTCTGATTTTCGGAAATTTTGAATAATTTGTATAATAATTCTATATTGAATAGCTAATATGGGTATCAAAAGAAAGGGCTTGATTAGCATACGCGGACGATGTCAGTGTGGTGGTCACATCCACCCAGAAAATTGATCTTATTGATGATTTGTTCCTCCAATTCGAAAACGTCGCAGGGGCGAAACTGAATCGACAGAAAACGATTTCAATCGATGTGGGAGTGGTGGATGAAAATCGATTAATAGTACCACGGATACAAACAAGGGAAACGGTTAAAATCCTTGGCATTGTTTTTGCAAACTCCATACGGGAGATGGTTAAGCTTAATTGGGATGCGCTCGTCTCTCGAGTAGCGCAGAAAATCTGGCTTCATTCACTCAGGAGCCTTAATTTGGTGCAGAAGGTAACACTATTAAATATATTCGTCCTTTCGAGGATGTGGTATGTGGCATCGGTCATTCCACCGTATACTGTTCACACAGCTAAAATAACATCGATAATGGGGTCGTTTCTGTGGAAACGATTACCAGCACGGGTACCAATTCAGCAACTTGCGAGAAGTGAAAAACAGGGCGGACTGAAACTACAGCTTCCAGCATTAAAATGCAAGGCGTTACTCATAAATCGACATCTGAAAGAAACCGCTTACATTCCGTTTTATAGTTCTTTCTTCGTACAAACAACTCCTTCACCGGCAGATTTCCCGTGTCTGAGACAAATACGGGAACAATTACCGCTATTAACACTTCAAATACAACGAAACCCATCCAGCGTGCTGATTCATAATTTCTTCATTGAGCAGACAGAGCAGCCTAGGATAGAGCGCAAGCACCCAGCGTCAGACTGGCGACGAATATGGCGTAATATCGCATGCAGACAAATTTCATCAAGCCAGCGCAGTGGTCTGTACCTCATCGTGAATGGAAAAACACAACATCGGAAACTTATGCATACTATACAGCGGGCAGATGGAGCAAACTGCCTCCATTGTAATATAGCTGTGGAAACAATAACGCACAAATTCAGCGAGTGTCCTCGAGTAGCGGCATCTTGGAGACTAATACAGCAAAAACTTGCAGTTATGTTAGGAGGATGGCAACGTCCCTCTTTCGGAGAATTATTACGGCCGTCATTAAATAACATCACAAAAAGCCAACGAATTCAAGTACTGAAAACCTTCACGAATTATGTGGAATTCATAAATGAAACAGAAGGGCTGATAGATACTGCAGCCTTAGAATTTTATTTAGATGTAAACATATAATGACAACTTTTATACAATGAATAAACTTGACATTGGAAAAAAAAAAAAAAAAAAAAAAAATTAGTAGAACACAGTTATTTATGAAAATTCAAATCCAAGATGGCGGCCACTACAAAATGGCGGATTACATATTTTTCTCAGAACCCCATCAATATGGGTATCAAACGAAAGTGCTTGACTAGTAGAACACAGTTATTTATGAAAATTAAAATCCAAGATGGCGGCCAACACAAAATGGCGGATTGCACGATTTCTCAGAACTCCATCAATATGGGTAACAAATGAAAGGGCTTGACTAGTAGAGCACAGTTATTTAAACTGTTTAGGCATTAGAGAATTGTACTGTATAGAGCATCAAACGAGTCTTAGAGAATTTCCGATTCCATTGGTATGCAAAGTACCAGAATTTGTTCGCTGTTAAAATAGTTATTAACGTTATCTTTATTTCACAAAAACGTGACCTGTTTCTGATTTGGCACCCTTCCTGAAAGACGTAGTTCTACGTCAAAAAACAAATTACAAATAAACTCTTTCGCTCCGTAGTAATTTTTAGTTCAGAAAACAGGATTTGATTTGCTGCAAACAAAATTTTTCGTGCTGTGTTCTGCGCTCAGAACCGCTCTACTGCTTGCTTTCACCAGTGTTGCCACATTTTAATCTCTACCAAAAATCTTTCTCATCTGTACCAAAAAGTCACAGGAGGGTTGTGTCCGAGACACGACCGCATAGTTGACGTAGGATTCCGTTAGGCTATCTGTTGATTTTGGATATATTTGAAGAATTACATCGTTAAAGTCTTTGTTAATGATTTGGTGACCCTCAAAAGGGCCGTTTTGTTTGGTTGTTGGGTATTGTTTTTTTTTATATTTCTTCATTTTTCCAATTTTTCTCACCGTATAAATTTTCCTTGGGTGAAAATAAACACAACAAAACAGACAGCTTACGATCCGTTCTCGAGCGGGAACACACCTTGGTTTTTATTTATGAAAATTAGAAAACATCGTTTCATACATCAAGTAATTTTTAACACAACTGCTACCATATACAATATTACACTTACACTTGTGCTAAATTTTTCACAATACACGATCGATATGAAACACGATACACGATGATATGAAATTTCACGAAGCAACCAACATTAAAGCTCCAAAATTTGAATTTTATTTACTAAAATTGATCGTATCACTCACCTTACTTGCAATACACAAATGCTCCCTACCTTCATGCATTTGCAATGCCGATTTCCCCCAGGTAGCTTGGTTTTGATGTCTCTGTTAGGGAACACATTTCTGTAGGAACAAAAGTTATCCCTACTTTCATGTTTTTGCAATGTCGATTTCCCCCAGGCAGCTTGGTTCTGATGTCTCTGTTAGGGAACATATTTCGGAGAGAGCAAAAGCTCCCCCTACTTTCATGTATTTGCAATGCAAATTTTCCCCAGGCAGCTCGGTTTTGATGTCTCTGTTAGGGAACACATTTCTGTAGAAACAAAAGTTATCCCTACTTTCATGTATTTGCAATGTCGATTTCCCCCAGGCAGCTTGGTTCTGATGTCTCTGTTAGAGAACATATTTCGGTGAGAGCAAATGCTCCCCCTACTTTCATGTATTTGCAATGCTAATTTCCCCCAGGCAGCTTGGTTTTGATGTCTCTGTTAGGGACCCGCCGCATGTGTCGCCAATTTCGACCAATCAGAAGTGGGTATTTCCGTTAGGATAGAGGTCGAGATTTTTCAATTGTTCGATAATTAATTTCATGGTATATATTATTTTCTTCAATATAAAAAATTGTTATGGAATGCCGAAATCGATTGACGCAAAAATTTCGTCATTCCATCATGAAAAGACTGAGCAACAAGCGTTTGGAGGGGGTCTCCGTAGCCACATTGGTTGCGCGTTCGCTTAGTAAGCGATCGATCGTGATCGGGACCCTCATTGACCATCTTTGTGTTGTTACAGAAGAATAGCTACGTCCACGCAACAATCATCAGCGATGGAGATCGATCCACGGTCGAAATAAGATCGATTCATCCATACAACTGCTCTGCTCTGCAAGACACATCGGGCTGCTGTTCTATAAATAACTCAACAATGATCAATCAACTGTCTCCGCTGTCCGGTGGTGTCCAACTGGATAATGGAAGAACAGAAAGAATACTCTTACGCCTAAATGGCTACTGTGTGAATGTACCATATGTAATGGTAAAGAAGGAATACTGGCGAACGGCAACTGTGTAATGTGCTAATTATAGATATGATAACCATGTGACATATACACGATTAAAATTCGGCTCTGTTACAGCTGAAATGCTAATAAGCCTTAAATAAATAAATGGGATAAAAAAAAGCGTTTGGAATTGGACAATTTTCACGATGTACCCGACTTTCGATTTTCAATTTGTACCCCAATATGTTCCCGAAAGACGTAATCCTACGTCAAAACCTCGTCAAATAAAGTATTCATTAAAATATATATATATATATATATATATATATATATAAATAAAATCTACAATAAACTGTCCACACAAAGTTATCCGTTCGTATAAAACTTCGTCAGTTACTATTATTCGTCAAAAATTTGAAAAAAAATCATTATTCGGCTGTTGAGGAAATACAGCTTTAATGTGTGAAATACAGTATCTCTTTCTTGAATTCTTTAAGTGTTGTTGCGCATTTAATATGTCTTGGCATCGTGTTGAAAACATTTATTCCTTTGAAATACAACGAATTTTGTGGAGCACATGACAAGAAATGAGGTGTTCTTAATTCATTCGCGTTTCTAGTGTTATATCTATGAAAATCACTTCCTCTTTCAACTCGATCACTCAAATATCGAGGCAGCAAACCATTAACTACTTTAAAAATGAACACCATAGTTGAATAAACAATTCTTTGCTTCACGGATAACCATTGCAGAGCGTCCAGCATCATAGATGAGGAAATGAACCTATTACATTTTAGAATCAATCGCATTATTTTGTTCTGCAAGCGCTGTAACCTCGATATTTGTGTGTCATTGGCTAAAAATAGAATGGAAAAACAAAACTCTAAATGAGGAGAGATGATTCTATTGTACAGTAGTATTTTGCTGTGAATGGTCAAATCGTTTTTCAATCGACATGAGATTCCATACGTTTTTGCAATTTTCTTGATGACATTGTCAATGTGAGTGTTGAACTTGAGTTTGTCATCAATAATCACGCCAAGATATTAATTTCCCGAACACGATCAATAGGCTCATCATCAATTACGATAGAGACGTTTTCATTAAAACGATTTCGCGAGATTACCATGTATTTAGTTTTATTTATGTTCAATTTTAACTGCTTATACTTCAACCATCTACTTAAAGAATGTAAATATCCATTCAAATGTAGCACGACCTGATTTAAATCATTAGCTGCAATGAATAACACAATGGCTGGCCCTTTATTTGAGAACTAATGAAAACACAATAGTTTGATTTATTCAATGTTCTTTTTTACATTTTCGTTTATTTTGACGTAGGATTACGTCTTTCGGGAACATATTGGGGTACAAATTGAAAATCGAAAATCGAGCACATCGTGAAAATTGTCCAATTTCAAACGCTTATTGCTCAGTCATTTCATGATGGATTGATGAAATTTTTGCGTCAATAGATTTCGGCACTCGATAACAATTTTTTATATTGAAGAAAATAATATATGTCATGAAGCTAACTATCGAACAATTTAAAAATCTCAACCCCTATCTTAACGGCAATACCCACTTCTGATTGGTCGAAATTGACGACACATGCGGAGGGTCCCTAACAGTGAAATCAAAACCAAGCTACCTGGGGAAATCGACATTGCAAATACATGAAAGTAGGGGGAACTTTTGTTCCTACCGAAATGTATCCCCTAACAGAGACATCTAAACCATGCTGTCTGGGGGAAATCAGCATTGCAAATACATGAAAGTATGGGGAACTTTTCTTCCTACTGAGATGTGTTTCCTAACAGAGACATCAAAACCAAGGTGCCCATGGGAAATCGGCATTGCAAATATATGCAATTCGGGGGCATTTTTTACATTGCAATTAAGGTTAGTGATACGATTAATTCTAGCAAATAAAAATTAAATTTGGAACGTTAATGTTGGTTGCTTCGTGAAATTTCATATCAATGACCGATCGTGTATTGTGAAAAATTTAGTACAAGTGTAAGTGTAAAATTGTATATGGTAGCAGTTGTGTTAAAAATGACTTGATATATGAAACGATTTATTTAAATTTTCATAAATAAAAGCCAAGGTGTGTACCCGCTCGAGAACGGGTCGTTTGGTTTAAGCTCTCTGTTTTGTTGTGTTTAGTTCCACCCAAGGAAAGTTCAGACGAGAAAAATTGGAAAAGTGAAGAAATATTAGAAAAAGTGATTTCCCATGTATTCTACATATAGTATTAGGTGCTGTTAGTCCAATAAAAATTCGCATTTGGGTTGAATAAATACTCAGAAAGTAAAAATTATATAATAAAATTACCTTTTCCATTTCAATTATGTTTTCTCTATATTAAAGTAACATGTTTTTACTGACGAGAAAAATTGATAATTGTGTTCGGTATTGGTAATTATCTTATATTACATTGGTGAGCTTTTTTTTTTCTTTATTTCATCCATACATAACGTAGGAGACATCTCGTCTAGGATCACAGAGGGCGGTTTTCATCATATCTCGTTCCACTTCGGTATCTTTTATCTGATACGCACCATCCAACGACTGTTTACCATACTTCTGTCGTCATCACTCGGTAAACACTGGTGGAGTGAACAAACAATATCCAACAACCAAACAAAACGGCCCTTTACAGGGTCAAAGAGTTTAACGATGTAATTCTTCAAACATATCCAAAATCAACAGATAGCCTAACGGAATCCTACGTCAACTATGCGGTCGTGTCTCGGAAACAACCCTTCTGTGACTTTTTTATTAAATTTGGAACGAATTTGTATTATTTCATAACAAAGTTCCACTACATATATTGTTCATTTATGTTCAACATGAAATGCACTCCACAAACTATGAATTCGAAAGATTGCCTTTTTTGCAAATTCAACCTTTGTTGATTAATACCTTCTCGGCACATCTCTCTGTTCACCATTTCACGTCATCACCACAACCGAAGCGAGTTATGCATGTGGATAAAGCGTAATGAAAATTACGACTTTATTTGCTCGCAGTCGGCTGAGCACGACATGTACGTAAAAATCTTCAAAACACACCCATTCCGATTCTGATCACCAAAGCGTCAACAGCAGCACCAGAGAACCCCATGAAACGAAACTAGGAAGTGAATATGTTATTCCCTGACGTTCCGCCCAACCTCCATTACTTTCATAGCAATGATTTTGAACCCCTAACACGGAGTGATACGGTGGAACCGAACGCAGGGTGCATGGGACCATGTATGCTGAAATGGAACATGCAATTATTATCCGCAACCAGCAGAGCGAATGTTTATGAGTCGAAATTTCCTCCTCGGGCGAAATGAGTACCCCCTTCTCTTCCGGTCTTACGAGCAATCCGGTGGATTATCAGCACTATTCGCAAAGCTCTGAAGTCATGACCGGTGCCATCGACATTCGTTGATAATTTACGCTTTTGTTGCCATAAACAACGATGGCAGTGGGAAAATGTTTACAACTTCGTTGAACGGCGAGATAACTGTGTTACTTGAAGTAGGTTTACCGCTGTCACCCAGATAGTCGGAATCTTTCTAGACAAAACATAGTGCACCCTTTTCTTCCTGGGAGGGATACGACCACCGCAGGCGAATCGATTCGCTCGAGGAAATTTCCCGCCCTTTTGTTGTTATGATGCCAGATGGAGTATACTGGAAAAAAGGCTAAACGAATGACACTCGCTCAGAGAGGTCAAACTCTTTCGCTTTGCCTAAAATTTCGAAAATTTTGGGTACACTCCTGAAAGAGAATCGCATATGTGAGAGTAATAATTTTAATTAAAATGTTGACTATTAACGGGAAATTTCCCCCTCCCAGGAGAAAATAGAGATCTTTCTACCGAGCGAGCTTCGTTTCCCATTCGAGATGTGGGAGACTTTTACGTGAAAACTCATAAACGCGGAATAATGCTGTGGGGCGTCCAATTTCATTAAAAAGAACCACTCCCCGCAAACAGTGCACATCAGCCGCTGGGTTCCTGAGGAATATTATTTTTACTGGTTTATGTTACGTGTAGAATAAGCGCCGGATAACCGAGCATACTCAAGCGAAATAATTGCTCCCCAAAAGCCACATATTCATTGATTCCGTCATTTTCGTCGAAAGTGGGGACACGAAACTGCTGTGCTATGCATTAATTTGCTAGAAAATGCTGCTCATGCTGTCCGCCTTCGGCCGAGGGGTAAGCACTGGAATTCCACAGATCGGGAGGGAAACTAGCGGGAGATTATTGCAAGCACTCTCGGCGGTTTTGGGTGTATACACACATATTTGTACGCGGCCAGAATCGAGTGCTTAACTAGCATGAAATTGTAATTACAGAATTATTAAGTCAAGTGAAACTTCACCCCCTGCATCGTCACGTTTCTTGTCTCCCTAGGATCACAGATGTTTTGCGACTCCCCCAAATAATTATTTGTGTGTACTCCACTTACACACTGAGCTAGGGATGCGATCGTTTAATTTATTCTATAGTTTGACACTTTTAACCGATGAATTAATTGGATTTTGTGTTTACTATTGAGTCACCATTGAACCACTGTCCATATCCAGAAACTTGTTCTATGGTTACCTCCAAGTATAAACATTGGGATCGTGCGAAAGTGTTCATTTTCATTCTGAAAAATGGGTACCTTTTCATTTAATTAGGATTGAAAAACTGGAACCGGTTTTGTCAATGAAAAAAATTGGCGAAAATTGGCAGCAGAAATGGAATTCATCGTCGGGAAATCTGTAAGTCGTTATACTATGAGTAAAACCTTGAATGAAGCACATAACTATTCTGTCATTCTAGGAAAGAGTTCTGTTGACAGGAGAAGGGAAATTCAATGCCTGGATATTAGACGGTCAAACTATAGTTTGGATAACTGGCGTTCTGAAACATTGGGCTGGTTATGGTGCGTGGTGGGATCTTCTATGCTGCAGTTGCTACCATGGGTTGCAATCGTTTAATTTATTCTATAGTCTATAGTATTTATTATAAACTATTAACCGATAAATTCATTTAATTTTTCGCTTACTATTGAGTCACTCATGAAATTGAACCACTGTTCATATTAAGAAACTTGTTATATGGTTACTGAAACCCAAGCAAAAACTTTGGGATCATGAAAAGTTTTTTTCTCGACAAATTATTACCTTTTTGTGAACATACAGGGTCTTTCAGATTAAACACTCACGTAACAAATTTTAATAACTTCTACAAAAGTCAACCAATTTCTATTTTCAAAAAACGAAAATAAAGCTTATTTTAGGACATTGATCGCCCCTTTTTTCGATAACGTATTTCAAACGGTGAACAAAATTCAAATGAAGCATACATGTCTGAATAATTCAAGAACTAAACAAGCAAACGGAACCAAATTTGGCATGTTGAGGTATTGGGGTGCAATAAATGGTTTTACGGTGGTTAGACACTCCACTCTAAGGGGGCCGCCATAGAAATGAAACACAAATTTCTGCGTAACTCGAGAACTAATCAAGCAAATGGAACCAAATTTTGCATGTAAAGGTTTTTGGGGGCAGTAAAAGTTTCTATGGTGGTTTGACACTCATCCCTCCTCTTTATAGGGGGCTACCATACAAATGAAGCATAAATGTCTTCATAACTCAAGAACTTATGAAGCAAATAGAATCAAATTTGGTATGTGGAGCTTTTAGGAGACAAGAAACGTTTCTTAAGTGGTTTGACACTCCTCCCCTCTCTACAGTGGGGGGAGTTGGTGCGCTGAATAACTCGAGAACTAATCAAGCAAATGGAGCCAAATTAGGGATATGAGGGTGTTTGGGTACGAGAAATGTTTCTATGATGATACGACACCCCTCCCTTCTCTGGAATGAATAGGGGGTTCCATAGTACCCATATTCCACCCAAATAAGACAACTGAAAATTTTCGGAAAACTCTGAAAGAAAATGGGAAAATTCAAAAAATTAAATTCGCATGTGTTCTACAATTACATATTGACAAGCGTTGTTAGTCCATTTGATGTTTGCGGTAACGAAATTGATCTTCGTTCGAAAGTGGAAATGGATTTTAATGTGATAAAACGCGCTCCTATATCGTCTTCTATCTATATAAATAAAAATGGATAGCCGAATGTGTTGTTAGGAGCGAAACTCGAGAAAGGAATTGCCCGATTTAGGGCTGTCTTCATTCTATCATATTTTCTGTATTAAACATTTATTCATGTAACGAAGTAACATGTTATTTGCAAGTGGTTGAAAAATCTTCGAGAATTGTGTCTGAAAAAAATCTGATATTATAATGAATAGTTTTGGCAGAAGTACTAGCAAATTAATAGTAAAAGGTAATTTGAAAGGTTAGATTAGGAGATCAATCAATGAACAGTTCTGCGATTACGATTACTAATACATATACACTAGAGTGCCAATGAAAATGACCATCTCGAATTTTCAAAGGAAGCTCGATTAAAAATGTTGATTCCCACGAAAAACTACCCTATGCAAAATATCAGCTCAATCGGACTTCATTGACTAGTGTCGCACAGCCGTCAAAGTTTGAGTTTTTTGAAAACCGAAAAATCATCCATAATATAATAATATAAAGGAAATCTGAGTTTTGGAAAAAAAATTTGGATGCCAAATGTCTTCAAATTTCATGAAACGTCGAGATCTACTGTCAACTCGAAAAAAATTTTTTTCTCAAAAACCGACACTCTGGGACTTTGTTGATTTTTCGGAATACGAGGTAAAACGTATGGTTTAGGATGTCAATGAAAATAGTTATCTCGATTTTTCATACGGGACGGGGCTGCGATTTGAACGATAAAATATCATATGCAAAATATTAGCTCATTCGGGCTTCATTTACTATTGTCGCAGATCTTAAAATTTGAGTTTTCTGAAAATCTAAAAATTACTCAAGGGAGTAAAGGCAATCGGGGTCTTCAAAATAAAATTTTATTCAAAATGTCTAAAAATCGCATGAAACGTCGAGATTTACTGTTATCTAAAAAAAATCGCCAAAAATCGGCTTTTCAGACAAAAAAACGACCAAGCGCCAAAAAGTAAATTATTGACCAACAATTTTTTTCGGGATAACAGCAAATTATTATATTTTATATTATATTTTTTAGAAGATTTTTTTTAGATTTTTTAAGAAGACCTTTAATTATATCTTTGGAAACTCATGTTTCCCAAAACTTTGATGCAGTTTCTTGCAATTCAATATACTGTTTCTCTACCTAATTGACCAAATATTTTACAAAAAAGTATTTTTCAATGTTTTTACTGAAAATAAAACAGATCGAAAAGTACAACTTTTTTTTCGATGCGGGTAATATGGACAGGTTTGTAATATATGAAGCGTAGAGGGTTCTCGATCGCGAGAGGAATAATTTTATTCAACCAAGGTCTGAACTCATCACGAATGCACGTTGTATGATGAAAAAATCGAATTAATTCACTTAGAAGTGAAATCGTGCTCTTCAGCAGAATAAACGAGCAGGCCCTCAACTGTTATGCTTTTGGTTCCAGTCAGCTTCTAAACAGTCCATATTTGGCGATTTGATTTCCATTTATAGACGCAGGGCATTCCTTAGGAACAGATCAAACAGACTTTTCACAGTTCATCTCCCTCTCGGTGGCAACTGTTCATTTTACCCCACAAGTACAATTATTTCAATAATTGAAATTTTCCACTCAAAAATGAATTTAATTTTCCTTACATACCTAATATCGCTTCTCTGTTAACGAACAAACCAAAATATAACCATCAGCGAATTGAATTTAATATTTAAATATATCACTATATCACTCAAAATGCCTAATATCGAAGCAGCTAAAATTACATCCACACGCGAAATCATGTATGATTTTCGGTTTATGTTTCCCTTTTCCACTTTTGATCAGTATTTATTGCCATAGGGTGGCTTAAATATTATAGAATAACATGTAGAAGGTGTTCTCATTTACAGAAATCTGAAAATCAAAATGTAACTATACAAATCAAACACCTGTCCATATTACCCCCACTGTCCGTATTACCCGCGGTTCCCTTAATAATGTTTTATTATGATAAGGGTTGCACATTAAGCACGCTATAAGTCATTTAGGGAAAATAACACCTGTCACTCTTGTCACACTTGGTCTATAGTGCAATGGCCTTGATATGTAGTACGATTTGCTGGGAACAATAATCCTCTATGCGGCTAGAATCATGTGGCCTTCATACCCTTAGTGGTGGCCAACGTTACCCCGCATGATTTTGGTATCACCATTTATATACCTTTTTTTTGATTTTTCATATAACATTATGAAATAAAAAGCAAACAAATGTGGAAAACATCCTAAAGATCGATGCTGACACAATGAAATGCTTCAATTTTGTATACATTGTGTTTGGTTGTATACCATGCTTAGGGTGGCCGTCTTATCCCGTCCTCCTCTATTACAGCGAAGACTGTTCTCTGAATTTGACCTGGTGTACGAAGCAAAGCGTGATCGGTTGGGTCATATTGAAGTTTTAGGGTGCAATAAATGTTTCTGAGATGGTTAGACTCTCCACCCCCTTCTCTAAGGGGGCTGCCATACACATGAAACGAAAATTTCTGCATTACTCGAGAATTAATCAAGCAAGTCAAACCAAATTAGGCATATTGAGGATTTAGGGTGCAATAAATGTTTCTGTAATGGTTAGACTCTCCACCCCCTTCTCTAATAGGGGGCTACCATACTAACGAAACACAAACATCTGCATAATTCAAGAGCTAATCGAGCACAATTTGGGATGTGAGGGTTTTTGGGTATGAGTAATGTTTCTATGATGATGTGACACCCCTACCTTCTCTGGAATGGAGAGGGGGTCCCATAAAAATATTACACATATTTCAACCAAAAATATTCCAACCAAAAATGACAATTGAAAGTATTCGGAAAACTCTGAAGGAAAAAGGGAAAATTCGGAAAATAAATTCCCATATGTTCTACAATTACAAAGTGACAAGTGCTGTTAGTCCATTTGATGTTTGCGCTAGCGAAATTGATATTTGTTCGAAACTGGAAATGGATTTTAGTTTGATGAAACGCACTCCTATATCTTTTTTTTATCTATACCAATAAAAAAGTACAGCTGAATGTGTTGATAAGAGCAAAACTCGAGAAAGGAATTGTCTGATTTAGGGCTGTATTTATTCTGTCATATTTTCTGTATAAAAAATTTCTTCCATGTAACGGAGAAACATGTTATTTGCAAGTGGTTGAAAAATCTTGAACGAGAATTGTGTCTGAAAATAATCTGATATTATAATGATGAGTTTTGCCACAAATATTAGGAATTTTATACTAAAAGCTAAATTCAACGGTGTCGATTAGGAGATCAATCAATGAACAGTTCTGCGATTAGCCTCATGAACGAGCTCATAATAAGAAAACGCGAATGTTTGAAGGTATTGATAACAAAAAAAAAAGTTGAGCGGGACGAAGTTTGCCGGGTCAGCTAGTAGGAAATATAATTTTATTGGGTTTGGATAGGACATATTCACAACACATTAAGATAAAGAAATGCTACTTCTTTTTACGGAACTTAGTTGAAAACTTACTAGAAACATTTATTTGATATAATTTATGCTCCAAAAACTATTTCTGTATTGTTTATTTTTAAATCTAAGAAATATTGAAAGTTACGTTATATAGAGTTACGTTACATCGAGGTATGACTGTACTAATTTTTTTTCATGTTTAATCATCATTTCTCTATAACTCTTTCTAATACATTATTTCGGCACGACTCATATTTTTTGAGATATAAATAATCTCGTACTAAAATTGATACGCCCTATTGAAAAGTTACAAGTTACAATAGTCCAACCCAAACGGAATAGAAACTTTCATTCGAATCAAACATACATGTTTCAAAAATCTGAATTTTAGGACGATTTTATATGGAATTGTTCAAATGTATCTTCAAATTTTGTACCAATTTGTATTTCGAAATAATCACAGCTTGAAGCTTGAATCACATGCGGTAGGTTGCGATGAAAGAAAAACGAATGAACTTGTGTCGAATCAAAACGAACCGTGATAGGCAGTACATTGTATTTGAATACGTATTCATATTCCACTCATAATGGAAGAGTTCAATTTTGACCATCCCAATCGAGCACATGCAATATGCATAAAGCATTTACCGCTCGGCATGAAGCCGTTTCCCACTGCAGGATTGCCCGCCATCGGTTCGCACATATCAACAATCACCTACCAGCAGTCAATAGCCCAAATATATGGACCTCGCAAATCGTGACACAGGCAATGAATTTTCTAGTATTGGCCATGCTTGGTGACAGCGTTACTCCGGGTCCTGTGTGTGTGTATGTTTGCGATCCATTTAATGATCATGAATAGATGAACAGAAGATTTTAATGTTTAATATATTATTAGCGGCACGTGACGGATGAAAGACTTGATAAATGACGTTTGTATTACATTAATATATTATTGTGTGCAGTTCTTCGAAGGGAAATGGATCTAAACAGAATTACACGTGGACGAGACGGTCAAAGGTTAAATTGTGTTTTTTTTTTCGTAATTATTCATCATGCAAATGGAAGGTAATATTATTTATATTGACTCGTTATTTCTCAATAGAATCGATGCGCTGAAACAAAAATCAATCATAATTAAATGTCAAGTTACAATGAGCCAACCGGTCCGTCACGTGTGATTACGATCTTGGCTGCAGGGGCAGAAGCGAAGGTCAGTCCATTAGCAGAAGGTTCATCAATTCTCTGCGGAGCTGGTGTCTGTAAAGGGGATCGATGAGCTTGGCAGGGGCGAACGGGGAGAAAGTGTTCGTTGCAATTCAATTAAACCCGGCACTCAGTGACAATCAGCTAATCGATCAGTCAGGATTGTCATTGTGGGTGATTCTAGCCGGGAGTCAGCTGTGTATTCCTCGAAACCGTTCTTGTTGCAATCCATAGGGCTTTGTTCCCAGAAAATATAACATGTTGCCGGGGTTCCTTTTGCGCCGGCTATGTCCTGAAGTTCATAATAAACAAACTTGCTCTCGCGAATATTGTCCATCCTCTTTCTCTCTCTCTCTCTCTCGAGCAGAGCTTGGTTCCCTGTCATGATTAATGGGTTTTTAATGGAGTGGAAATAATCGTACGACGTAAACACAATCAGTGCCATTCGATAGTAGCACTGGAGTGCCAGCCGTCAGAGAGGGGCCCTTGTCTGTGGTTTTCCTCGGTTGTCAATGTGATAATGATTCAGTGAATTGTCAATCTCTTGATTTTGTGGTCCATCTGGACTTGTTTTTAGCACATTCGATGGTGCACTTGTTGCTAAGATATAGCATCCGGTGGCACTGTGGATTGGAAAGTTGTCAATGCAATATTTAGATAGATACAGGTATGTACACATATCTCGAACGTTACATGAACCGAATTGACCAGATGAATAACTATCACGTGCTCGTGTGTTTCTGTGGTATTTATACTTGCTTGAAAGCATTATGAAACTCCTGTCGGCGCTATTCTGCCACCGTCATCCTCTCATTACTCACAGCGTAATTCAACCAGAAACAAAGCGAGAATCTATGGCTTGTGCTAGGAAATATGCCAATTTGATGCCACCGTAAAGGGACATCCCTTCGCTGTAGTGATGCCATTCGGAAACAGCAACCGGAGCGGGCGAAATAGTCCTTGTCAAGTATATTTTATGGTCCCGCACAACTGAGCTCAAGACTTCGCTCGTCTCCCCTTATTTCGCATGTTCCAGATGTTATCGAGCGGTAAGCCTTTGCGATGCTGGAGAGGAGAAGGATGAGGTCATAGCCGCGTAAGGTGGAATGTGACAACTATCGAGAAAAGTAATGCCCAAGCGTATTGTCATTGTCGCTCTTGTACTCGAAAATGTATGTGTACCTACCAGTGGCAAGAAGAAAATTTGCACAAATGTTCATTCATGTAACCTCTTCTGGGGCTTCGAAGTGTATTGAGTCTACCTATAATTGTTTGAAAACTGCAAAGTATATAAATCTATCTCAGATTTTTCAATATTTTAATTCTCGATCAATTGATGAACTCTGATTTGGTATAAGCATGGAAGAGTTCGGTATAAACTTTTCTGGTTGGCCCTTCTGGACCGTTACGATTTTGTATGTGTAACTATCACACACACTTAAGAAATCATCTAGGAAACATGAGATGAGAGTAATGGAGTTTGACACATTACACATTATTACGCAATATCCATTTACACATTAGTAAGTTGTCTAGTTGTTAAACCTGTTGACTTTAGTGAATAAAAATGAAAATATGAATATGAAAATATTACAAAGAATTACCTATTATTGATTATAAGAACACGTCTTTTGGTAATGGTACCAAATCCGAAAAACAAGTCGCGTTTTTTATGAAATAGTTTTAACGTTAATCATTATTTCAGCTCTTAACGGATGTTGGAAATTGCCAACAGACCACCGGACGGGATTCTTTCCGAAATAATAATAAAGAGTTACGAGACACGTTTTATTATTATTTTCCTGTGAATGATACATTTATGTCTTACACTTTATACTGATTGTTGAAATCTACACCCTTATTCTTGTTTACGGATTTTGTTAATTTCGAAAAATACTTTCTTGTTTTCGTACGAATCCGTTCGAACAAGACCTTTTTCGAACATAAACATCAGATGCAAGATTTCATGCATCAATAAAATTTCATACAAGATTTCATCGAAGCAACGGTGAAAGTGTCGCCCATACAGGGATCGTTCGTTAATTTTGCCGGAAAATTAACTTTACTAACTGGACTGCAAAACAGCAAAAACAATAATAAAAAGTACACAAAGAAATGAAATATTAATAATGTTCATGAATCATATTCATAATCCTCAATGACTCAATTCCTTCTATAATAGATTGAACAGCAGAATCAGTACGACTTAAGCTCAAATTATCCGAAAAACATGAATATGTACTGATTTAACAATCGAACGGAATTCGCAAGAAAAAAGTGACGTTTAGAAACCACGTGAAAAAACACATTCGTACGAAAACTAGAATGGCCGATTCGTTCGAATTGTTCAATGTTCGAAAGTTCGAATGAATGGATTTGATTCGTACGAAAACAAGAATACAAATGGTACATTCTTTCGAACGATTTCTTTTCGTTCGAAAACAAGAATGAGGGTGCTAATCATCGACTCACGTTTAATCCGTTTCTACGATCGAACCGTATTCCGTTTCGATGAAAATAGGTCGCAGTTATTCCACTTTTTGTGATATGTCTGTACTTTAATTATTTTAATGTAAGTAGATTTTTCAATGCGTATAATAGTTTGAGTTTTACCATATTCAATAGCAAATTCGTGATAGGTTAGAAAGTACCAAACTAATTCATGTGTTGAATTCACTATAATATGAAAAGTATTGACTATACATTTAACTTTATGTGAATGCATTGTACCTACACTTAATAGAATAATGAATTTTTACAGCAAGTATAGAATAGCTTAGTTTAATTTTCATTATAATTATTTCCTATAGACAATCCTCGTTTTACCGCGATTTAAGTTTCTCTCTATGTTTTACTTCCTTTTTCTATTATCTGTCAGTGGAACCACGGTCTTTCAAGTAAGGTGTATATAAGTTGATGCGGTGGTGTGGGTGATGATTGAATCAACCACAGTGGAGGCGCGATGGCATAAACGCCAACAACGGATTTTAATGACTTGGGTTCCAATCGAATCGAAAATTCTCTAATTTTTAAAAACATTCATGCCACTACAGGGAAACTTCGATATAGCGTACCCTCGTTATAACGTACCCTCGATATAACGTCACTCGATATAACGTACATTTTACCTCGATATAACGTACATTTTACCTCGATATAACGTACACATCTCCAAAGTGTAAAGGAAACAGTTTTTCAATTTTTTTTTTCTGGTAGAACAATGAATTATCTGTATTGTGATGCTAAAACCAGTTTTGTACCTTCCATCAATTCCGAAATACAGCTGGTTTTGTGATTCCGCATTCTAAATGAACCAAGCTTTAATCAACAGTACGAAGGGAATCATCATGAGAAAGGCTGGCTTCGTCTTCTGATTGAAGTTATTCGTTAACTGTACTAAAACAGCAACACAATAATGTATTATAGACTACGAGTGAGTACTTTATTATGCTTCGATATAACGTACAATTCGATACAACGTACAATTTTGAAAGTGAAATGTACGTTATATCGAAGTTTACCTGTACCTCAATGAAAGCATTCAAATGCTATAAAATATTTTTATCAAAGAGTTTTATTATTAAATTTTTTTAATGTTTGTTCTCGCCGGCAGTAATTTCGTAGTTCTATGTTAACAATGCGGACTTGTCTTGGACATCACCATTCATTTATTTGTTTTTTTTATGGGCCCGCGATACCATGACTAACACGTGTTTGTGGCCCCTATGAGAAAAAGGTTGAGTACTGCTGCTCTAAACTTATCGTTAACACGCATGTTGATTCGGCGTTCCCCTCGTACAATTCACGGTAATTGTTCACTGATCCGTTCGTCGATAGTCTATCGTGTCATAACGTCATGATCATGACCTGTCATTATATGATGTGTTGCAGTCTATGAGTACTTAGGCTCAGGATCCTGAATTGAGTAATCAGAAATTCCTGAAAGGTTTTGCCTAAGTCAACCTGAGTTTAGTACTCGAGTTCAGTTCATGACTTAGCCTTAGTACGCGATGAACAAAAGTTGCTAAATACGTTTAAGTGATGATAAATTCAGTTTATGGACTAGTGTTTTTGATTTATAATTATATACAGGGCCATTCCATGCCAAACCAATATAGTGGTTCTTAGATTTTCGTGAAAAGTGGTAGTTTATTTCCTATCACAAAATATCTGACCCGTATATTTTTTATTTTCTCATTAGGGTGCCCATTTTCATTTTAGGGTGTCCCGAAATATCAATATTTTCTTGTTTTTCGAATTTTTTTACTTAACTTTTCAACTAATAAAGCGATTCAGATGATTCAGATGAGACGTATGAAATTGAAACCAAGACTTACCTGGAAAAATATAAGATCTTTAAAAATATTATGATTTAGTTCTCGTAGTTAATGATTGTATTTGTTTTTTATACATTTTATAGGACCAATGACGCTATTTTTTTATATTTTTTCTTGAAAGTTGAGGGTTTTTTACATCTTCTTCTTCTTGAATGGCGTTAACGTTCCCTGTGAAACTTTTGCCGTCTCAACGTATTCATTAACTAGCGTCGTTCATTAATACTTGGTTGAGATTTCTATGCCGAATAACACGCCTTGAATGTACTCTGGAGTGGCAAGCTCTAGAATACGCGTGACCACAGTGCAAGCCGGAAGAATTTTCTTTGACGAAAAATCCCCCAACCAGAACGGGAATCGAACCCGAACACCCGGCATGATAGTGTGGGACGCTAACCACTCGGCCACGGGTGCACCTTGTTTTTTACATGACATATCCAAAAATCAGAGATGTGCTTTTTTTGGTTATTAGTTCTGATTTTTGAAATTTCACCGATGGTCTGAAAAATCATGTTTTCCCCTTTATTCCAAAAAAGACTATATTTAAGAAATCATATCTTTCGAATTATTGGATCTATTCAGATAATCGACATATTAAATCGAATGCTTTTCTGAATTTATAAATTGGATTCCAGTCGCATAGATCTAGTATAGTTGCATAGGAATATTGAACGAAGACTGAAAACAAGTTAACTTTGAAAAACCATAACCCAAAAACGAAAAAAGCGCATCTCTGATATTTGGATATGTTATGTAGGAAAAATCTCAACATTGTAGAAAAATTATAAAAATTGTAAGTGGTTGTATCGAGGACACGACTGCATTTTTGACATAGAAGTACGGAATTAATACTATTCGGAATTATATTATTCAATCCGCTTGTTTGTCACTTCAGATATTGTTTTAGAATGCATCGAATGTTTTTGAAACACTTTTTAGTTATTTAGTTATTTTGACTACTTCTGTAGTAAGAATTTTCATTTAAAATTAGAACAATTTTAAACTGGCGGTCTGACAATATAAATACATCATGTGTTTGTCGGCTCATGCCGGTACATGTCTGACAAAATAGTGTTTGTTCTCTGTGTACAACATACTTCATAGCAAACCTTTATCAATAATAACGAGAGCAGAATTAAAATTTTCTGCTGGTATAGTATTTTAAAAAAGATCAGGTGATTGGCTTTAATTGCCGATCATCTGAATCGGTCTAGTAGTTCAAAAGTTATGAATTTTTGGAAAAGAATTTTTTCGCATTTTGGCAAAAATGCGAAAAAAAGGTTTTTTTGACCACCCTAAAATGGAAATAGTCACCCTAACAAAAAAAGGCGGGTGGGTAATGTCGGGGACATAACCGGAGTGACGTAGGACTATACAAAGGGGACAGCTTTTGTTAAATATATATTTTAAATATATTGTTTTATTTTCTTCACCTACGTGAATACCTACCTATCTACCTGAAAAATGGATTAGTTTACTGTTTACTCTTTATGAATATGTTAATGGTTCTGAAAAGAACCTTTGGTGTTGTGTTTTTGTTATCACTCGATATTCCCATCTTGTTCGGCTAAACCTTCCTGTTTAGCGATTTGTTGTCACTCGCCACAGCTTTCACAGTTGGAAAATTTCTTCCCATCCAGCTTGTGACATATTTTACAGTAAATTACATTCAATGGCACGTCGCATTACCACCACTCAGTGCCGGATTGGAGGTAATTTTAACCTGTAATTGAACATTTGCGATGACAGTGGTACAGTGTCGACTGGGGTCATAATTTGGATCTCTATGTTTACAAAAATGTCCAACTAAATAAGTCGCATTACATGTCCGTCCCATTAGCTAAATGTCGAACTAATTGTAGATTACTGTACTTTAAATCTGGAAACAATTTAAGAATTGGTGAAAATTGAATAATCAGGAAAGTCCCCAACTATCAATAAGCTCAGAACAACTGCCAAATTCACATACTCATCAGATCCTGGCAAACAAATTATGAAAACATCAATTTGTGTTTTATTATTATTTTGGATAATGTTTTAGAAAGCATTGAACTTTATTACCTAAACTCTTTTTTGGAAGGTTTAATGGCCCTGAAAAGCGCCTTGTTTTATGGAATGGTTCCAATTTAGAAAACTTTGTACTCGTGGTTTTGAAAAAAACCATTTCGAACGCCCTCGATGCCGCCTTGTTCTGGATTTGCCGCCAAAGCAGTTTGTATAAAGAACAAACTTTTTTCTTCTGCTACCTGATGCCGTTTTGCGATTGCGTTTGCCACTCGGCACTCGCTGCAACTGCCTGTTGTCTTGATGTCCACCGAACCGAATGTGTTCTGTTCCGAATGCAGGTTTTCTTATCGTCGCGAGCAGCTTTGCCAGCTAACTCGATCACTTCGGCGGCCGAAGCTATATAACGCCGGCTAGGTGGACTGGTGCACTGGTACTAACGCGCTCGGCCTAGCTACCCTTGCGGGGAACTCCAGATCAACACGAGCGGGAACTCCAGATCAAGGTTCGAGCGGGATTTTGCCTTTCCCTTCACTTTTCCTCCTTTGCCATATCCAACCATGGCTGCTTGTGTTGGTTTGTTGATGTGAGGTGATGCGAAACGATGTGGTGTACGGTTCGGATGAGAATGATCGTTACGGCAGCGGAGCGGGATTTTTAAGCTGACTGGCTGGCTCGAGAATTACGCATGTGTGAGACTGCGACCGATGTTTCGTTCATTTTTTTCTTTTTCCTTTCCAATCGTGCTTCATTCTATTTCGCTGCTGCTCTGGTTGCCCGTTTTGATCGGCACGATTTGAGGAGCACAAAATGGACCAATCAAAAATGGGCACATAGTGTATTTGGACAATGCTTGATATTTCACAATTATTCAATTATTTATCTCAAGAAAAATGAAATGTTATTCGTTATGATAGATGCGTAGATATATTTCCTATCAATTGATGCAAAAACCTTTGCGATCTATTGAGAAATGCTCGAGTTATAAGCGCTCCAAATCTTGCATTTTTTCCTACTTGTTCAGTGCCTAGATTTCCATTTCACCCCCTATATCTTCCGGTTAGACGTAGTCCTACGTCAAAAATTAAAAAATAAGGGTTTCATAATTTGCGATAAAGAACAAAACTATCTCTTTTGACAAAAAATTGAGAACCACTATATCGGTTTGACATGGAATGGCTGTATTTGTCTATGCCAGCATCTTTGGGTTCTTCTACAACAAATTACTGATAACGAGAATCGTCGAAAGCTATCAACGCTTTTCGTCCTCTCTCCACGATTGAACTGCGCTGCCTACTTACACCAGACTTTTTCCTTCGTGCTCAGATATCGATCACAAACTACGAACATCTTTACTCTTATATTCCACCTGAGGTGTGATCGAGCCCCAGAACATGCCAACAGTAAGGTTTTCCTACTGGGAGTTGAAAGCATACTCGCATGAAAGATACGTTGTATCTAAATAAATGCAGTGTATGTCCGTATTCCAAAATTATGGATACTCTTCCATCCACACTAGCCCAAAAATTTCCCGTATGCTGCTGGCACTAGCGATTACATTACCGTGCCAAAATTTCAATAACCGGCTATTCGGTAATGAATACTTCATTACCGGTAAAACCGGTAAATTACCGGTGAAAAACATACTTTAAAATGAACCATTTTCTTGAAGAAACGGGTTAATTTTTATAATGATTAGTTTACAGAAAAAACCTTTTGCATGTTTTTGATATTTTATTTGTTGGTTAAAGTAATACTTAAGGAAGTATTCTAGTGTAGAGACACGAATTTCGGACGTTTTTTTTTTCTGAGTTCCATAAAAATAAAACAAAGAATATTGTTAGTATCCATTACACCATTATTTGTTTATCTATCTTTTAGCAATAAAACAAAAATTGAACGGTAAAGAAACATTCGTAATTAGAATAGTTACAAGCTGATGAATTAAGGGGGCTCAAAAAAAGTTGTGCCACGGCGTACACGATTCCAACACTTTCTGGTTATCTGAAACTAAAAAATCGACCATATTCTGAATCAGTAAAGATGCCGCTATTACATGAACCTCGGACAACTCAAAAACATGTTTTTTGACATAATAGCGGCCGTTTGAAGACAAGAATTCGGCTTAGGTCGTTTTTTCTTACGTTTCCCGATTTTTTAAAAATAGTGAAATTAAAAAAATCCTTTTTTTATTGGTTCATGCGATAGAGAGATGCATGCAGATTGTATTCATATCGACATTCGACATGAATCGGTTCAGTAGAACTAGAGATATCGTGTACGCCAGTTTGAAAAAAACTAGTTTCGAGAAAAACTAGTTTGAGGTTTATTGTTATGGTCGTACCAGTTGAGATACCGCATCACTAAACTTTCTCTAACTTGGTAAATAATTGGGTTTTTGGAAAAGTCCTCTTCAGGGTATATTCCTTGACGTAGGTTTCGTCGTCCATTACCAGGCAATGCGGCTTCGTCAGCATTTCGGTGTACAGCTTCCGGGCTCGCGTCTTCCCCACCATGTTTTGCCTTTCGTCGCGGTTAGGAGCCTTCTGAACCTTGTATGTACGCAGGCCCTCCCGCTGCTTGGTCCGCTGGACGAATGAACTTGACAAATTCAGCTTATTGGCGACATCCCGGACCGAACTTCTCGGATCACCTCTAAACTGCTTAACTACGCGCTTGTGATCTTTTTTACTGACGGAGCATCCATTTTTGCCTTTCTTCACCTTCCGGTCGATGGTTAGGTTCTCGAAGTATCGTTTTAGTACTCTGCTGACCGTGGATTGGACGATTCCCAGCATCTTACCGATGTCCCGATGTAACAACTCCGGATTCTCGAAATGAGTGCGCAGGATTAATTCACGACGCTCTTTTTCGTTCGACGACATTTTTCCAAATTTACGAAAAATTGACAGTGAAGCATGGCCAACGTGATCTATACACTCTTATCTGATTATAAGCGAAAGCTGAAGATATAATTCCTAAAAATTAAATTTCTACAGCGTTTTTTCCGTGATGCAATTTGATGTGACACACCCTTTGTACGGGAACAGATCTGCATATACGAAACGTCTTTCTGCAATTCTTCCAATCAGGACTTCGAACAGCTGCTTCCTATTTTCTGATGGTTGCTCCGATAGCTGTTCTAGCATAAATTACAATTTGACATCAGATTCATAAACGGTGCATTTCTTCCGCAATAAAAGTTCAACAGCGAACAGAACTGGTTCCAAGGCATCAACCAATTCCTTTATCGCTGTCAGTTTTTTATCGCTGAAGCATATCTTGTATTTCGTTTTCAGATCGAGCAGCGATTTTTGAACTGAGGTTCGGAGGTCGTAGAATCGGCGCAACACTGCTAGTTGTGTTTTTTTTTTATCTTATTTGATTCTCGAGTAATATTTCAAAGCGGCATGAAAGCAAATAACCCGTGGCCGAGTGGTTAGCGTCATATAGTTATGCCGGGTGTTCGGGTTCGATTCCCGTTCTGGTCGGGGGAATTTTTCGTCAAAAAATTTCCTCCGACTTGCACTGTGATCACGCGTATTCTAGAGCTTGCCACTCAGAATGCATTCAAGGCGTGTTATTTGGCATAGAAATCTTAACTAAGTACTAATAAAAATGACGCAAGTAATACTACGTTGAGACGGCGAAGTTCCTCTAGGAACGTTAGTGCCATTGAAGAAGAAGAAGAAGATGAAAGCAAATAAAATGTATGGTGTAAAAATAAAAATTACCGAAATTACCGGTTATTGATTGTAAAATTACCGGTAATTCGGTAATGGAAAATAACCCGGTATTACCGGCGAAACCGGTAACGGTAAAACCGGTTTACAATCCCTAGCTGGCACTTTCTTTGTCGTAGTTCACTTTGATACAGAGGATTTCTTCTTTTTCGAGGGTGTGTAGTGAATGTGAAAGAAAATGGAACGTTCCCAACCGTGGTTTCATTCCATTCCACTCTTTATATGGTTTCAAACTTCTTTAGTTCATTCGCCTCTAGTCCTGAGAAGGGCCCTTGTGGAAAAAAAATCTCTACTTCATACTCCTCCTTCACCTGTCTTGAGAACGACAATTCATTCCCGCTTGACGCTCGCCGGCAACGGTGTTGCCAAACAAATGAAACACAAATTTCTGCATTACTCGAGAATTAATCAAGCAACTAAAACCAAATTTGGCATATAGAGGTTTTAGGGTGCAATAAATGTACCTATGGTTGGCAGACACTCCACCCCCTCTCTCTAAGGGGGGCCTGCCATACAAATGAAACACAAATTCCTGTGTGTGTTGATAAGAACAAAACTCGAAAAAGGAGTTGTCCGATTAAGGGCTGTCTTCATTCTATCATATTTTCTGTATCAAACATTTATTCCATGTAAAGGAGAAACAAATTATTTGCAAGTGGATGAAAAATCTTGCACTAGAATTGTTTCTGAAAATAACCTGACATTATAATGTCGAGTTATGATAGAAGTACTGAGATTTTATAGTAAAAAATAATTTTTAAGGGTAGATTAGAAGAGCAATCAATGAACAGTTCTGCGATTGGACCCATGAACGTGCGCTTAGTAAGAAAACGGGGATGTGATAACAAAAATTAAATTTTGGGCGGGACGAAGTTTGCCGGGGCAGCTAGTTTCAAATAAATCTAAGAGAATTTCCGAATCGATTAGTATGCAAATTCGTTCGCTTCATAAATACATGACCTGTACTCTGCACCCTTCCTGAAAGACGTAGTTCTACGTCAAAAAATATAGCGTCCTTAGTCTCGAAACCAAATAAACAATAAAAAAAAATAATTACAATCAATAATAACGAAAACAAAACCCCATTTATCGCAATTTGGCTTTAATTTTAAACGTCAATCATCTGAATTGGTTGAAAAGTTATGAATTTTTGAAAAAAAAACATTTTTGGGAAAAAAGCGGAAAATTTTTTCGGACCACCCAAAAATAGAAATGAGCACCTTAATGAAACATAAAAATACGCAGGTGTAATATTTTGCGGAAGGAACGAAATTGAAGGTTTTGTTCCTATCGCAAAATATAATATTAGACCCATGTTTTTTTGACGTAGGATTGCGTCTTTCGGGAACATATTGGGGGTAAAAATTGAAAAACGAAAATCAATCGCGTCGTGTCAAATGTCCAATTTCCAACGCTTATTGCTCAGTCATTTCAAAAAATTCAAAGTTTTAAAAAAAACTTGTTGGAAATTGTGATAATTATTTTTTTTGAGAATTTAAAAATACGTTTTTGAGAAAAATGAATTTTAATTTTTCATATATTTTCTGTTTCAGCAAAATTGTTTTTGAAAAATATTTTGGTATTTTTTTATGAAAATTCGTTTTTTATTGTTTTCGTAGCCTATATGAATTTTGGGGCCTATAGGAAAAATGATTTTTTGGACCATCGGTCAACTTTGAAAAATCTTAACTCAAAAACGAAGAAAATAGGATCTATGGTTTCGACATATGTTATGTTTTATTTTTTTTATCTATACTATAGTGATTTTCAACTCATTTGGCTGGTTCGTCACTTTTACTTCCATTTTTGGAAGAATGTTGGGAGTGAGAATTGAGCTCGTGACCTTTAGAGTGACAGGCATGGATGTTACCACTACGCCAGATCGCCTCCACAGACATATGTTATGTGAAAATCCTCAGCTTTTCAGAAAAAAAAAATATAGCACAATTACTCCCGAGACTATGAAAACAATAAAAATAAATTCCAATTTTCTGGCAATTGGCCTCAATTTGATATGTCGATCATCTGAATCGGCCTAGTAGTTCAAAAGTTATTAATTTTTGAAAAAAGTCATTTTTGGAAAAAAGAGGAAAAAGTTGATTTTTCGGACAACCCTAAATTGGAAATGGTCACATTACTGAAAAAACGGGTCTAATGTTTTGCGATAAAGAACAAAACTACCACATTTCACGAAAATCTGAGAACCACTATATCGGTTTGGCATGGAATAACGGTATACATAGTGGGTGCTATGTTTTTTTATATTTTTTCTTGAAAGCTTAGATTTTTACATAACATATCCAAAAATCAGATAGGAATTTGTTTCATTTTTGAGCTATGATTTTTCAAAGTTAACATATTTTCAGTCTTCGTTCAATATTGCTTCTGAAAGTAATCATTTTTGGAAAAAAGGGGAAAAATGGTTTTTCAGACCACGTAAGGGTCTAATATTTTGCGATATGAAACAAAACTAAAAATTTTTCACCAAAATCTGAGAACCACTATATCGGTTCAGCATGAACTGGCTGATATGGTAGACGCTCTACCAAGCTACGTATGTGACACGACGCATGAAAAAAGCCACTAGAAGAAACATTTCTCTCTCTCTGTTCTATATTCATTGTGGGCCTGATTCTCGAATACACTACGAATACACTTCACGGTGGAAACGGAATGAAACGTATTCGCGATGACAACGGTACGGTGTCGACATCTGGATACGAGATTAGTTTCCCACTAAACTTATCATTATAATATCAAATTATCTTCAGATGACATTTTTGTATGAGATTATCATATCACATGAAGAAAACAAAGTTTTCCACTCACATTGAATACCAGTTTGATACGAAAAAGTTAATTTTCATTAATGATTTTTTATTTGAAAAGTGCTCATTCTGCCTGAAAACACATCATTATCTACAACACTTCACTAACTCGTAAAACGTAGTTCAATGGCGTGCCGTTTATTTCGTTTCCACCGTGAAGTGTATTCGAGAATCAGGCCCTGTATCTCAATATGTATTTAGAAAAACTCATACCCACAACAAAATAAACTATTTTATTCACTCAGTCTGTGCAGCAGACGACTTTAAAACAGGCATAAAGCTGAATAGGTGTTCAGCACTTTGCGAGTGCAAAACTCAATTGGATGGAAAATGCTTTCAGCAACATTTTTCGCGAATAAGAAAGAATGGCAAAGTTTCTCGCGATTCTTTTCTCGCTTTTTATTTCTTGCATGTCACCAGTTCCCATTCTTACGAGATACCAAAATATTCTCCATCTCGTTTGGGAGTGCAATGGTACAATGCCGTACGAATTAACCAACCTTCTTTTTCTCGTGCAAAACACACACAGAAGAAAAAAACGAGTCACATATTCAAAAGACTTGATGCTAAGCGTGTTGGTGGGAAGCAGAATAGAGATGGCGACATTGAAGGTGGAAGATAACTTGAAGTTTCTCACTCTCATTTCGTGCTCGATTTACCCCGTCATATTCCATCGAAGTGCTGCCACAGAGTTGTACATTAAATGTGTTGGCACATTTCTAGCGTTTTCGAATTTGTGGCTGTCCTCTTTGGCAGTTGAATGGAGAAAACATCGTGATGCTGGTTTCGGGGTTTGCACATATTCTCGCAAGGTACAATACAAGTTTAACCCTCGGTAATTGTGCAACGACTAAGATATGTCAGAAAAATAATTCATCTAAAACATGTGCCCTTGCCTCGAGGGCTGGCTCGTCATTTCCCATACCCTCCCCCGCCCATTTAAATGTAACATAAGGCAAATATTCACACGTATCAATAAAAAGAGTGATTTTGAATTTATGTCGTTTCCCGCACTTTCGCTTTGAAATCCTTCAAAAAATGAGACTTGAGTTTTACGAAGAATATAAATATATCCCCACGGGGGAGGGGAGACTCAGCTAGAGGGGTTGATGAGGCAAAAAGTTTGAATATATTCATCGAGGTGGTTGCGGGGGCGGTTGAAATCCAGTGTTTCCATCTTGCGAGTGAAGAGAGTGAAAAAGTGATGAAAGTAATTTCGAGGCGGCCCGAGAGCTGCTACTAGTAGTAGGTACGGGTTCCTTTGGGTTCTTATCAAGTTTATTCCCAAGTGGTTTACGTTAACGAAAATTTGCGGAATCAAGAGATAAAAAGCTTCGGAAAAGACAAAGAAATATGCGAAAGAGTCTTTCGTTGTATCATTGACTTGCTCTTGATGCCGCTGCGTAAATCTTAATTCTTCCTGCTGGGGAATTTCCTCTCCACTTGGAGCCACACTCGGGTAACAATTCTGGGCTCTGCTTATCGGTAATTAACAGGGCAAGCACAAGAGATTACAGATCAGGCGGAGAGGATGTAGTTTTAAGTTGTGTTTGCCTAGCGGGCATTCGACGAATGGGTGGTAACTAGTGGCGAGTATCAGCGCTATGTTATCGCCGTTGGAACGAGGGACAACATAATTACGAACTTTACTATCCGTTTAAGGATATATTTATAGAAATTTGTCCCACTGAGAGCAGCCCTCGCTTTGGGTTGTGGATTGTGCGTAATCGAATGAATTTAGTTGATGGAAAGGGAAGAGTTTTGGCTTATAAGATTGAGGGCAGCTTGAACATCGGACTATCATATTCTGTGTTGTTTTCTGTTGTCAAAGTATAAGCAATGTCAGAAGAACAAACGAACAGAAGAACAGAAGAACAGAAAACAGAAGAACAGAAAAACAGAAAAACAGAATAATAGAATAACAGAAGAATAGAAGAACAGAAGAACAGAAAAACAGAATAATAGAATAACAGAAGAACAGAAGAACAGAAGAACAGAAGAACAGAAGAACAGAAGAACAGAAGAACAGAAGAACAGAAGAACAGAAGAACGGATGAACATAAGAACAGAAGAACAGAAGAACAGAAGAACAGAAAACCAGAAGAACCGAATAACAGAAGAACAGAAGAACAGAAGAACAGAAGAACAGAAGAACAGAAGAACAGAAGAACAGAAGAACAGAAGAACAGAAGAACAGAAGAACAGAAGAACAGAAGAACAGAAGAACAGAAGAACAGAAGAACAGAAGAACAGAAGAACAGAAGAACAGAAGAACAGAAGAACAGAAGAACAGAAGAACAGAAGAACAAAAGAACAGAAGAACAGAAGAACAAAAGAACAGAAGAACAGAAGAACAGAAGAACAGAAGAACAGAAGAACAGAAGAACAGAAGAACAGAAGAACAGAAGAACAGAAGAACAGAAGAACAGAAGAACAGATGAACAGATGAACAGAAGAACAGAAGAACAGAAGAACAGAAGAACAGAAGAACAGAAGAACAGAAGAACAGAAGAACAGAAAAACAGAAGAACAGAAGAACAGAAGAACAGGAGAACAGAAGAACAGAAGAACAGAAGAACAGAAGAACAGAAGAACAGAAGAACAGAAGAACAGGAGAACAGAAGAACAGAAGAACAGAAGAACAGAAGAACAGAAGAACAGAAGAACAGAAGAACAGAAGAACAGAAGAACAGAAGAACAGAAGAACAGAAGGAGCCAAACACCATTCCATTCCGAAGCCATTTCGAAGATAAACAAAGTCAATCAACGTTTAATAGCTATAATCAGGTGTTAATTTTCAAATAAAATAAACGTCTTTATGTTAGGTACTCAATTTATTTAATAGCTTTCAAAAAGTTTACAAAGATCTTTCACATTTGCTCGCTGCTCGGGTTGCGAAGGAACCGTTGAACTTCCTCCCTGCCGCTGTTCCGATAACCTAATGTTTTTATTCGGTTGACGTGGTGGTGTCAACTGATAGCTCCTGGTGTCATTTGAAAACAAGGTTTTCCCGGTGTTATTTGTACTCTCGAAGAAGTTGACCAACTCTTCCATCTTTTTCGGTGGCTGCTGTAGTGAGCATACATTTTTGGTTACCGTCGTCGAGCTTTTCGGTAGTGTCGGTGAGATTGAAGTCACTACCTGTTCCACCACTCTCTGTTTTGGCTTCACTGCCAGTATTTTTGGTCGATGTATGGCGTCGGTGGCTTCATGCTTCGAGGATATATCCTTGGCAATAGTTTGCTGGTTGGCGGATGGAATATCACTATCGCTGGCTGGCTTGTTAACTATCGATCGACGAATGCATACTGTTAGTTGTAGCTTCCTCAAGCTGTACTCCATATCACTGTTCGGAAGGCTGACTCGTCGTGTGGTTTGAACAGCTCTGACTTGGTAGTGCCGCCTTAGAACCTTCTGTGTATTCATGCTTAAGAAACGTTTGGTTTGATGCACTGGGTGATAACTTTAATCGTCCGTTCGGATCTGATCGTGTTATTGGGTGGTTTGCCGTATTTATTTCGATGGCTACTACCTACCTGTTTGATGGGTACAAAATTTCCGTAGGTAATTTATAGATGGTTGTCGAACATCCAGGTTACATGTTATGGAAATAAGCTAAACATATCCAACGGGTAGATTTTACACTCTGGATGTGTGAAATAACATTTTCGGGGTGATGAAGTATTTGCCTTGTGCCTTTTCAGTCATGAGTTGGTCATTGAGCTACTTAGAGCTTGTGTTGAAATCAGCTTCATGGTTGACTTTGGCGGCATTCTCGGATTTCCTTCCATCGATGTTCATGAACAGTCTCATTAATCTATATTAGTTTTGTAAATACATGAACCGGATTTCTGGTGGGTACGATTACAGCTATATTTTGTCCATTGCTTGTATATTTCTTTCTTCTTGGATGGCACTAACGTTCCAGTGGAACTTTTACCTTCTCAACGTAGCATTACTTGCGTCATGTTTATTAGTAATACGTGGTTGAGATTTCTATGCCGAATAACACGCCTTAAATGTACTCTGGAGTGGCAAGCTCTAGAATACGCGTGACCACAGTGCAAGCCGGAAGAATTTTTTTTTGACGAAAAATCCTCTGTGTACAGGGAAACTTCGATATAACGTACCCTCGTTATAACGTACCCTCGATATAACGTACATTTTACCTCGATATAACGTACACCTTTTCAAAGTGTAAAGGAAATTTTTTTCAATATTTTTTTTTTCTGGATTGTGATGCTAAAACAAGTTTTTTACCTTCAATCAATCTCGAAATACAGCTGGTTTTGTGATTCCAGATTCTAAATGAATCAAGCTCTAATCAACAGTACGAAGGGAAACATCATGAGAAAGGCTGGCTTCGTCTTCTGATTGAAGTTATTCATTAACTTGACATTAGCCTTAGAAAATGTTTTCGTCAATTGATCAGAAATATTTCTTCGTATCTATACTAATAAATTAAATATGTTTTTGTGAGATAAAGAATTTAAAAAAAAATGTAAATTGTACCGACCGAAAAGGACAACTAGGAAAACAATTTATATACACCACTACTACTGCGAAAACAGTCGTAGCTATCCATCGTGCATATCATTGAAGCATTCTATTGAAGGAGAATAAGAAAAATAGCCCGATTCCTGTGTGATTTTTCAATCAGTCAGTTTGTGTTTAATTCACGGAGGCGCTGCGAGTCTAACTAGCGCTGACAGAAAAGATATCATTCTTTGGAGAAGAGCGTCAAATGCATAAATAAAAGCACTTTTTTTTCTTCTAAGAATGTGAAAATGTTTGTATGTATGAAGCAGACCTCTAGGTAGATGGGCCAAGCAAGGGTTGAACCAAGGTCGGTTAGTATGTAAGGCTGTTCCACACAACCATAGTTTCCATATTATCACCTGTACTGTTACATCTATGCACGAGAATATTACATCATATTATAAAACGGAATTTGGATCTTAAAATTATACACCGACATGTGATGAGTCACTTGTTGGCTTCTGTTGTTTGTTGAAGTATGGCTCTGCCCACGGTATTTATTAAAATTAAAAAAAAGGAAAACACACATTTGTAAGAAGATTAATAAAAAGGTAGATAGGGTTCTGCGCATAAAATTAAAATACTATATACCTATGATTTCATTAACTAAAACCTAATAGAAATAAAATGACAGTTTCGAAAAATAGCTATCTAATCGTAATAAAATGGCACATAGGCATATACAACACAAATTAAAATTTATATACAGCACAAACAACATTACACGGTACATTAAAACTTCGCTGCGATGATCCGTGGTGCGAATTATTCTCGAAAGCAAGCTCCATAGTGAATCTATAGATCTTCCCGATATATTTTGCTCGCCATTCTCAATAGTTTCGAGATAAAAATTTGAAAAAATACTGAAAGTGTAGCTAGCTATGGTGTATCAATAAATATTATCAAAATATTTTTTCATCAAAAATTGTAGTACTAAAAATAAATATAGAAATATTGAATTTTTTTTGGGGGATTTAGAGATTCAGTACTACTTTAATTCATATTTAAATGTGTTACTTCACCTATTTTTAGATGCGTGTGATTTTTTTTCAGAATTTTAGAGGTACAAAAAATATATATTTCTAAATTTAGATTTTTTTAGCATTTTAAGTCCTAGTACATACTGGTTTAATTTATATTCAAATATGTTCGTATGCGTGTGTTTATATTTGTGATATTTTTCAGAAAATTTTGAGAACTGCGCGGTACGAAAATATCTAATAATTTTTAATGAATTTAATATAACAATATTAAATAAACCTTGTGCTCCCTTGGCCGAGTGGTTAGCGTCACAACTAACATGCCGGGTGTTCGGGTTCGATTCCCGTTCTGGTCGGGGGAATTTTTCGTCAAAGAAATTTCCTCCGACTTGCACTGTGATCACGCGTATTCTAGAGCTTGCCACTCAGAATGCATTCAAGGCGTGTTACTTGGCATAGAAATCTCAACTAAGTACTAATAAAAATGACGCAAGTAATACTACGTTGAGACGGCGAAGTTCCTCTAGGAACGTTAGTGCCATTGAAGAAGAAGAAGAAGCCCCAAACCTTATCACTAGCGCTATGGGAATTATTGTATAGGGTACCAAATTAGAAAATAAGTTGATTTTTTTGAATCCTTAGATGATTCACTGTACGAGTTATGGTTAAAATCGTGGTTTTCTTTTTCACGCCGTCGTCATATGCATGGAAATGAAATCATGGAAGAAAAATACTCAAAGTGCATCTTCCTATGATGGACCACGACGTATCGTGAAATAAAAATACCATCGAAAATTCATATACCATGGAATTTATATGAAATTGGTCCTATAAATTTAACTCCACGAACACAATAAAAT
Source organism: Toxorhynchites rutilus septentrionalis (assembly GCF_029784135.1). Classification (NCBI taxonomy): domain Eukaryota; kingdom Metazoa; phylum Arthropoda; class Insecta; order Diptera; family Culicidae; genus Toxorhynchites; species Toxorhynchites rutilus. The sequence continues at coordinate 47,251,801 of NC_073744.1, forward strand.
CATCGATTTCATGAAAATAAAATAAATGCATGCCGTGTAAATTAGGAAAAAATAATACGTTCAATCCTCGAGACATCATAAAAAAATAATAAATATAAAAAAAAACACGTGTGAACACATTTCAAAGCAATACTGTGTCTCAAAACTCAATTTAAAAATTCCAAAATTTCGAATTCACAAAAAAAATTAACACATAACGCTCTAAAATTCTGAGAAAAATCACTCATCAAAAACACTTAAGGAAAATGATGTTGGTTTGTCCAGTCGAAAATATGATCATGGTTTATCCACTTTTGACATAGGGCTATGTCTTTGATTTTTATATAGAGGGTCACTCTACGAAAAATGTAACGATTCATTAAGAGTTTTCAAACGCATAGTACTCAAAATCGCAATTGTGACAGATGTTGTGTTGTATGCCATTATAAAGGAAATTTATCCAGCATTTTTTTGCTTAATACATGAACAGTGAATATAGTGAAAAAGCTAACAATTTGATGATTACAATGGGTATGTTATTTTGATTTTACTAGCCACTTGTTTTCCCCCACCATTCAACGAGCAATATTTTTGCCTACAATTCGGAGTTAGCTCACAATATGATTAGATATATATTATGAATCATTCTCGATTTGCCGATAGCAGGCTTTTATCAGTTGGCAGAATCAATGATCTATGGATGATCTGGTTGATATTGGATGGTTTCACTCTATTGTCCCCAAAGATTCGACGAGAGCCCGGCCCAAAAGGTAAACGTTGATTGCGATTTTATTAGACTGAAGTTCAGGTTGTTGTCCATTCAATTCGTGCTCAATGCACCTTTTATCGTGTAAGTCTTGCTACTAACAATTTATGTGATTGTGATCCAGGATGTCATTATATCGGGCACGTTGTTTAGTTATGTAAGAAATGCAACTAATGATGTTAACTGACCGCTGATTTATAATTTCGAAAGAATATACTCACGCATATTTTTCAGGGCTTCAAATTGATGTATCAAAAGAGAAAAAAATACAGATTTTGAACATTTAAAAAAACTCAATTCAAATGCAATGACTACGCACAATCACAGTCCTATGTCAAGATCCCGTCCCATCACCTTTTTTGAATGCTTCAGTTCAGCGCACCTGTGTCAAAACAGGTATTCAGATGCTTCCAAACATATGAATAAAATATTCTTTTTCATGATTTAGATTAGTTTTATTGGATATTTATATGAATTCACATGTTTTAAAGGTCAAAGGGCCCTTGATTTGAGCTATCTTTGTATTAACCACCAGATGATTATTTGGTACGTATTCAGACCTTTTCTGTATTATAATACTTACAAATATTGTAAACATCATGCTTGCTTACCATTTGGATCAGATTTATACATCTAAATCATGTAATTAATGCCTCTAGATGACCTCAATTCTGATCATGGTTTGTTCAATACGCTTATGTTGGTTTGTCCACATTGTTATTATGGCAGCCGCTAGGGGCGCTGCAGTTTGTTTCTTTCGTTTATGTTGTCCTTCGTGCGTAGCAGAAAAAAAATTACTCTGTGTAGAGAAATGTTCACATTTAAAAAGCCCATGAAAAGGCAATATTCTGGAGAAAGCCTAAATTATGAATGGATCAATATGGTGACAGTGAACTCAAGCTATGAGAAATGCAACAAAACTTGAAAATTCGAATTTCTTCAATTAAAAATAGCGATTTCTAAAAAAATGATCATTTTTCTAACAAACCAAGATCAGAGGTGGGCAAACCTTGATTATAATTAAGCTTTGAAGAAAATCGTTAAACAACATAAAAATTTGAACGCATTATGGTATTATTATCAACTAGATATTTGGGGCTTTTCTGCAAACCCAAACTCGGCTTGATTGTATGTGATTTTCTTCAGAAAAATTTATTGCTAGTACACCCATACCTCAATATACGGCCGCTCTTTATACGATCTTTATACGATTATACAATTAAGGCACGTTTTCGATTCACGGCCTTAAATGATTCGCTAGAACGGCAAAAACATTTTTTTTCGATGTCGATATAGAACCATTCCGAGCCAAACCGATATAGTGGTTCTCATATTTTCATGAAAAGTAGTAGTTTTGTTCCTTTTCACTTGTTTTTATTTTTTCATTAGGATGCCCATTTACCCGAAAAATCTACTTTTACCCTTTTTTTTTCCAAAAATAACTTTTAAAAAAAATCATAACTTTTATTTGATATGTCGATCATATGAATCAAGTCAAGATTCCAGATTCGTTACACGGCTTTTCGCTACACGGCTTAGTTTCGTGGAACGGAACTTAGTAAAGCGAGGTATGGGTGTAAATGCAAATTGCAAATTGCGTAATAACACCCTAAATCGGACAAACCAAAATCATTTACCCTACATTTCAGCATTGCAGCTAAGAATGCATATGAGGTCGTTTTACACTTGAATGGAGATTTGCGTTCTTTAAGTAGATGGTTGAAGTATAAGCAATTAAAATTGAACATAAGTAAAACTAAATATATGATAATCACGCGAAATCGCATAAATGAAAACGTCTCTATTGTAATTGATGATGAGACCATTGATCGTGTTCGGGAGATTCAATATCTTGGTGTGATTATTGATGATAAACTTAAGTTCAATGCTCACATTGACAATATTATCAAGAAAATTGCCAGGAAGTACGGAATCTTGTGTCGACTAAGAAACGATTTAACTATTTGCAGTAAAATACAGCTATACAAATCAATCATCTCTCCTCATCTGGACTTTTGTTCTTCCATTTTGTTTTTGGCCAATGAAACACAAATATCGAGATTACAGCGCTTGCAGGCTAAACTAATGCGTTTGATTTTACAATGCAATAGGTTCACTTCCTCATATTTGATGCTGGACGCTTTGCAATGGTTATCTGTGAAGTAAAGAATTGTTTATTTAACTTTGTGTTCATTTTTAAAGTAGTTAACGGTTTGCTGCCTCGATATTTGTGTGATCGAGTTGGAAGAGGATGTGACTTCATAGATATAATACTAGAAACGCGAATGAATTAAGAACACCACTTTTCTTAACATGTGCTAAACAAAATTCTCTATATTTTGTAAGGAGTAAAGGAGTAAATGTTTTCAACTCGATGCCAACACATATTAAACGTGCAACAACACTAGCGTAATTTAAGAGAAACTGTATTTCACACGTTAAGGCTGTGTTTTCCTAACAGCTGAAAGGTTTTTTTTTTTAATTTTTATAATACAAATATTTTTTGACAGACAACGTTTTATACGAATGTGAACAGTTTTCTTGATTATTTTTTTTTTGTTTTTAATATTTTCAACCTGACGAAGTTTTTTTTAAACGGATTATATTGTTTATACAATTTTGAACAATTTTTGATTTATGTTATATTTTTTGTTTTCAATTTGTATTCGTCTCTATTATGTCTATCATGATCTTGGTGATGATGGACTATTTTTATTTTTTGTTGTTTTTGTTTTGTATTAGTTTAAAAAAATAATAATAGTAGTCTACAAAAGTTTGAGCCCCGCGCGCGTTTCACAGATATAAAGGATATAAAGTATATTCCTAGCCGGTCTAAGAATTTTTCGTAAATGAAAATTTCTCGACTTCTCTGGATGAGGATATTTATTGTCAATCCAAAACAAGGCTGGCGGTTGGACTTGTGCTTTGGTGGAGCAATTGGCTGCAAGAGTCTGGTCGGGACCGTATCGGCTCTGTGGCGGACACGACTGGGTATCGGCTTGGGCTGTTTTTGACATTGCAATACTGTATACGAATTTATATCTGTAAATAAAATCAGTTCGTTTTCTTTTGTTAAACTGGTTTCAATGCTGAGAAAAATAAATTATCTTTTAAATAACTCGTCTTGCTCAAACCTCTGTAGGGGAAGGAGGCAGGACCATCATCAATCATTCCTTTAAAAGAAAGTTATGTTTTGATGGATCTAAAAATTAAAAAAAACATCCAAAATTTCTACATACGAAAAAATACTTCATTTTTAAACATTTTACTTTCGATAAATTTTTTGAAATAATTTATAGCGGTACACCATAACAGACGTACTTTGAGTATTTTCTAAAATTTTCATTTCCAAGCTCTACAGCTTCTACAGCTCTTTCAATGAACCATATAGGGATTCAGAAATATTACCTAATTTTCTAAATTTCTACCCTATATAATGTTTTACATAGCTCTGGTAATAATGTTTGGGGCACTTTTCATGAACATATGAATACAATACAAAAAAAATTACAAAATAATAAAGAATTAAAAAAAAGGATATTTGAAAATATTTTTAAAAAAATTAATAAATATTTTTGTACCGCGCTGTTCTTGAAATTTTCAGAAAAAAAATCACAAATATCAAGCAACACAACCAGTGCTGGGTCTCAAAATTCTAAAAAAATCCAGATCTAAAAAAATATTAAAAAAATTATAGGAGGTTGTGTCCAAGATACGACCGCATTGTTGACGTAGAACTACGCTGTTATTTTATATAAGTCGCTTGTTTATACCTTCGGATATTATTCTATAATGCTGTGAAATTTTAGAAACAACTGCTTAGTAGAATAATCTCTGAAATAGTATTGTCTCAAAGGAATCGTACCTCTAGGCATCGTTCGTACAACGCAAACCAAGCGCCAAACAAGCGTTCGCCATAACATGCATACAGAGCCATACATTGTTGGCTTGAAACTACTAGGAATATAAACCCTTCTTATAATTTTGCGCTATTCTCAAAAGAAACAAACAAAAATTCTCAAAAGTTAACAAACAATGTTAACTGCTTGGAAAAAGACTGAATTATGCCACACAGCTTGTACTCTGCTGTAACACCCATCGATGCGAATTCGCTGATGAGTTTGACAAGAGCGACCGCCTTCACCACCAGCGGGGGAAGCTTGATTTTGGTTGCTGCCTGGGTAATACGTTTACATTTTCGACCGACGCGCCGAAATCGCCTACTTCGATGTTGTTCGATGCGGTGTCACACTCGCGAAGGCTCGGTTCAGTGCGAGCGCTTTTCACTGCACCAACATCGCGTGCATCATTAGATGACGCTTGCCTCGAAATTTTATTGCCCCTGGCAATTCGTTCGTTTTTTGCAGGGCTCAAACCTGCCTTCCTTTCCTTCTTGCTCATCACACACTACGCGAAGCGTTCAATTTATGACGCGGAAAGAAAAGCACACAATACGAATAACGCGAAAAACGAACAGAAAAACCAAACGACGATATCCAAGTTGGATTACCACTGGTGGGGTCCAATCTTAGATCGAAGCGCAGCGAAAGCAAAGTGAACTGGATTGCTCAACAGTCCGCTGCCGAATGAAAGTTTGCCTCAGAGAGATCCACTGTTTATACTCTAGGCATGTATTCCCCTTCATTCTTCTACTTTTCCTTTGTTCACGGAGACTTGAAATCCTACGATTTCCCCTCCGTTGGTCGTCGATAAGTTGCTCGTTATTGAAAGCTGTTCGGGAAAGCACACAAATGAACAGAACAAATGTATGGGAAAATAGAAACGCTTAAAGTTTTCATGAATTTTAACCATTTACAAGAGCCGGTGGTTCCACTCGATTATCCCTAAGGTTAGCCTCAAACCATGGTTCAAAAGTCTGGACTTGAGTCGGGACTTTATTCGGACCTTCTCCCGACTCATGTCCAATCACTGTTCTTTAGATGCGCTGCTTTTTCGTTTCAAGCTTGCCGACAGCAATCTCTGCGTTTGTGGCCATGGTTACCACGACATCGAACACGTTGTTTGGTCGTGCGAGCTATATTTTGTCGCCAGATCGAATTTAGAAAACTCCCTTCGGGCTCAAGGAAGGCAGCCCAATGTGCCGGTGAGAGATGTGTTGGCTCGGTTAGACCTTGATTACATGTCCCAAATATATGTTTTCCTTAAAGATATCGATCTTCGAGTGTGATTGTTCTTACATCCTTTCCCCCCCATTTTCTCCTCCTTTTCGTCCTTCGCGAGCTATCGGTTCCCTAACATTAGAATAAGTTAAATTGTTAATACATATTAGATGTGAGGATAGTTTAAGAATTCAGTGTGATGTGTGAGTATGAATGTGAAAGTGAGTGTGAGTGTGAGTGTGAACATGGTTACAATCTCCTTACATCCCATCCTTTTCCTAAAGAAAATGTGTCACCCTTCTAAACTCGAGTCGACCGCGAGTAATCGGTTTCTTATTTCATTAACCGTAGAATTAAGAAAACATGTTAATAGTAAAAGTATAGTTGAGAGTTTGGCTTCTTTAAACCTATGTAACTGAGCCTGTACAAATAAACGAATTATAAAAAAAAACCATTTACAAACCAGGGGATTCTAACTTATAGCATATTAAATAAATCTTACGGAATTTCCGATTCGTTTAGTATGTAAATCGCCAAAATCCGTTCGCGGCAAAAATAGTTATTAACGTTAACTTTATTTCATAAAAACGTGACCTGTTTTCTGATATGGCACCCTTAATGAAAGACGTAGTTCTACGTCAAAAAAATGTAAAGTACGTTTTCCACCATAAATCCTATGGTAAACCATGTAGGGGATCGGTCAAAATTGCTAAATTGATATCCTATACAATATTTTTCATGAAGCTGGTTATCTGGTTTGGTGGCACTATTTTCTTCCTTACCCAGCCAGGTCCATTAAAAACTTTTTCTTATAACACGTTCTATGATCATCTGTATGGACATTTCGCCAGTGATTCTCATCGAAACGCTTATTAAATTGCAGAAAAATTGATGTTGATCCGAATTTTCTTTTTGTTTCTATTTTTCAGCATTTTTTTTCCCCCAAAATATATTTTTTATTAAGGCACATGTGGCGTTAGCCTGACGGGGCCGGGAGTCCAATATTTTGACAATTTTTGTCTTACAACTATGTTAGTAATATGTAACCGATTACTCGCGGTTGGCTCGAGGTTAGTATTACAAGTGTTCTCATAATTGGTATGTTGCAGTCTTCGATGCTCTGTACGTGTGCCCGACACGGGCTACTTCCTATTGGGATGCAGCTGACCATTAATCAGCAACGCTCCCTAGTCTGTACCCTATATCTAGCGTGGTGCGTCTTTCTCGACTCGAGGAATCCAGGATAGAATGGTCACTAGCCTTTCAGCATTGCAAAGAAACATATTTTCAACACATCAAAATGCTAAGAATAAACGCTAAACGTTTTAATTAACACACTGCTGATTCTTTGCAAATTAAAACAGTCATCAGATAGTCATAATTACTGTTAAAACATTACTAAACAAACAAGCTACAATTAAAACAACAACAAAAATTACAATGAAGCATCATAGAAGACATTAGGAAACAGTTGGAGCCGAATTGAACGCATTTAGTTTCATCCGATAAAACCCTTGTAAATTTTATCCAGAATCGGCTCGAAACAACATAATTCACAATTTTTTCAAACTTGCTCAGTTGTGATGAATTCAAGCCGATATGATCGTATCGACGTAACCCGGATATGTTCCGAATCAGGGTTCCGAGGGAAGTGACCTCTATATGACCAGAACCAAATCCCAGCATGTGACATATCAAACTTCATGGTTTGTCAAAACTAGCTCATTCGTGTTCGCTTCAAGAGTTTTTGGCCACTTTAGGATAACCCGGCTGGTTTCCGGACGACCAGCAAATCAAACTTTATATCGAGATATGAGAAAGGCACGGCTACACCTTTAGGTGGATGAAATCGATATGTTGTATCCTCAAAGCCATGAATTATCATTTAACACTTTCGTCACCCAACGCGCCGTTTTTGAGTTCTTGCGGGGCCCAACTTGCGGATAAATTATTAAATGAAGATCAAAGTTAGTTTGTAGACATCTTTTACATGATCTAGCAATGTTTTTTTTTTCAATTTGAAGACGAATTAACATCAATAACACATGCCAAAGTCATATTATACGGGTTTCGCAAAAAACAACAGTACAAACCATCCGAATTATAAATTCATAAAAAGTATAGTATTAACATTATAATAATAATAGTTACATTTTGGTGGCGATTCTATCAGATTCCGTTCAAATTCAATTCAATTTGAATGAGGAAAGTGTCACCCTTATCTGGGTGACGGGGCGATGAACGTGTTAATTGAACGTAGGTAAAGAAATCAGTACATTTTTGTGCGTATTACCCCAGAAAACAGTATAAAAATAGATTGATAATTTTCACCCCAAAGTTATGTTTTAAAATTTTTCCGTTAAAAAATTTCCAAACTAACTGGGAATTTCTCAACAAAACATTTCATAACATTTTATGACCTCAGCACCAGTACTGGTTTTAAAAATAATTGGGTAAAAATTAAACAGAAAATTTCCGAAATATTAACATTTTTCTGAAAATCGTGAATAATTTGCCATCGATTTACGTTATGACAAAAATAAAAAAAATGGGAATAGAAAAAAAAATTAAAAATGGGGAAACTGATGGCTTCAGTAGTTGATATGGCCTCCATTTATATCCGTCGTAGAATATCAGTCATTCCATGCCAAACCAATATAGTGGTTCTTATATTGCCTTAAATTTGATATGTCAATCATCGAGATCGGTGTAGCAGCTCAAATGTTATGAAAAAGTCAATTTTGGAAAAGAAAGGAAGAAGTTGATTTTCGGACCACCCTAAAATGGAAATGGTCATTCTAATGAAACAATTTGTAGGGGGTTGTATCTAGGACACGACCGCATATTTTCGACGTAGAAATTTTACAGTTATTCAATTGTTTATCTAATGAAAAATAACATTTTATTAATTGTGATAGACGTGAAGACATATTTCCTATCAATTGATGCAAACATTTTTCCGATCTGTTAAGAAATGTTCTAGGTTAGCATACAAAAGAAATGTTCTAGGCAGAACAAATGTATGGGAAAAAGGAAGTTCCTCCAGTTTTCATGAATTTGAACCGTTTAGAGATTAGCGAATTGTAATGTATAGCATATCAAACAAATCTTAGTTTTCTGATTTGGCACCCTTCCTGAAAGACGTAGTTCTACGTCAAAAATAAAAAAAAACAGGAAGTGGGTTATATCTATGATATAACCGCAAGGGTGACGTAGGACTATCGTTGATTTAGAGATCATTTGTTTGAAGTTGAATCTAAATCCATCCTGAATGAATGAATAAATAAATATTTGGGTGACTTCAAAAACGAGAGCGTTACGTTGGAGGCTCAAGGTTTTATGCATCCAATATTGGATACAAAAAACCTTGTTCTGAAGAATAATCTTCAGAAGCTTTCCTGCTAACTGCACTTGATTGACAAATCACAAAACCAAATGTATGTGGTCGCAGTATTATATGGATAGAAAACATTAAAATAAACTCGCTTGAATGTAATTTTCAATTCGAAAAGAGTTGCGCGCGTGTATGTGTGTGTTTGTGGCGGCTGCTTCGATGTCTTCCCGAGGAACCGTATTTCGATGCTGATACTCTCTTGGTCACCTTCTCTACTCCTTCTGATCGATCGGCTTTTCTGCGCTCCCTCACAGTTAAAACTGATTGCATTTCAGGTCAGGTCAGGCCAGGTAATGAATCCCTCGCCATTCAGCTCGTTCAGTAACAATGTTGTCTTGTCGATGTCCTCAGGCGTCGTGCACAAATTACGTAACGCTAAAAATCCGGATCTTGAACTTGATAATCTCTTTCTGGCAAAACGAAGTGGTATTTTTTTTTATCCCATTTATTTATTTATTTAAGGCTCATTAGCATTTTTTTAGCTGTAACAGAGCCGAATTTTAATCGTGTACATGTCACATGGTTATCATATCTATAATTAGCACATTACACAGTTGCCATTCGCCAGTATTCCTTCTATACCATTACATATGGTACATTCACACAGTAGCCATTTAGGCGTAAGAGTTATTCTTTCTGTTCTTCCATTATCCAGTTGGACCACCAGACAGCGGAGACAGTTGATTGATCATTGTTGAGTTATTTATAGAACAGTAGCCCGATGTGTCTGCAGGGCAGAGCAGTTGTATGGATGAATCGATCTTATTTCGACCGTGGATCGATCTCCATCGCTGATGATTGTTGCATGGACGTAGCTATTCTGTAACAACACAAAGATGGTCAATGAGGGCCCTGAGTTTTGAACTCACGATCGATCGCTTACTAAGCGAACGCGTAACCAATGTGGCTACGGAGACCCCCTACGAAGTGGTATGAATCACATTATTTGAATGATAGAATGAAGAAGTTTTCTGCCAATTTCCTTCAACCTCCAAACATATCTTTTTCCCGTTTGTCGTTTTCGCGTTCGCTAATCCTTTCTCACAACACCCATTTCTCGTTTGAGAAATTATTGAGTAAACATCGTTTGTCAGTGCGCGTAGAGCGGGAATTCCTAAAGATTCATTGCACCTCTAATAAATTGCCGAAAGACGTGGTCTTACGTTGATCGCACTTGATTGAAAAAATCCAAAACGAAATGTATTTGGTCGCAGCATTATATGAGTAGAAAGCAAATAATCGCTCGAAAATGACTTGATTTTCGTGATGTGAAACATTTTCCGTTTTTCATGTTATGCATCCAATATTGAATACGAAAATTTTCCACTGATGGGGAAAAAAATATTCAGAAGCTTTCCTGTTAATGGCGATTGATTGAAAAATCACAAAACCAAATGTATTGGGTTGCAGTGTTATATGGATAGAAAACATTAAAATAAACTCTTTCGCATGAATGTATTTTTCAATTCCCAGGGGAACTGGCAGATTAGTTTTCAGCAACGATGATAGCAACGAGAATTCCGCGCGTGTATGTGTGTGTATGACGGCTGCTCCGATGTTTCAAGCGGAACCGTGGCATCACTCTCCTCCTGATGGATTCCCTTCTGGCCTTAGGTGCACAAACAGGCTCTTGGTGACACCGTTCATCAGCGCTTTCATGATAAACGAAATTAGCTTCACAACAACAGCGACAACATGCTCCAATCGCTTTTCAATTATAACTGAGTGGGTTTACGAGCGGCGCTCGCTTATATACCGATTAGTGATTTCAATAGCCTGTTTTGAAAGCAATTTTAAGACTGTTGAAAGAAGTTTTTGGATGAAAAAGTAACAAGTATATGACGCGTAGACATTTTATCTTTCGAATGAAGTGTTTATCATACCATTTCGTTCAGTTGTTTAAGAGCTATTAACGCTCAAAATCTCGGTCTCCGGCGTAACGCTTTCGTTTTCGAAACTTTGATTTTACATCTCGGTATAGAAATGAAAGACGTAGTCCTACGTCAAAAAAATATGGGTCTAATGTTTTGCGATAAAGAACAAAATTACCACTTGTCACGAAAATCTGAGAACCACTAGATCGGTTTGGCATGGAATGGCTGTTTATCATATTCCACTAGAAATAGGATCAAAAGAAGATATCAAACAAGACCGGAGTCGTATAATTTTATATCACCTTCGTTACTTTAAAATTGGTTCCTCTTTTTTTTCTCATTTATTTGAGTTTTCCTTGTGCTGGATAAACGGAGTAATGTGCGCTGCGCGCGGATGAGTGGCGGAATGATTATGAATTTAATTAAGACGCACAAATACGAATTAATGATGGCGATGAAAAGTGAAAACGTCGTGGGTGGTCGCAAAATGAGCAAAAAAATATGCTCCTTTTTTCCCGTCGTCTCGTTTATTTTTTGTTGCTTCCGAATCCTTCTTTCCCGAACTGGTCCCAATATGTAGGAAGCACTAAAAGGGGGGAGGATGGATTTTTCCTCCGTTTATCATGGTGATGAGGTGCTTTTCCGCTTGCGGGTATATAAAATGAGGCATCTGCTGGTGGGTTTGGGATTATGTTTCTTTTTTGCCGGGCGATTTCAGGTACGACCGACGCATACTTAATGTTATTCGCTTTAGGGATGATAAGCTCACTGGATCACTGATTATGAGCTACCGATTGATGAGCGATAGCCTCAACCGGCTCCCGTCGAGTTATAGCCGATTTGTTGCATCGCTGGTAAGTGATTTCGGATGTTCGCATCATAGATCTGGAAGCATGACAGAAACTTATGAATCGTAGGTATGTATTAACGTCATTTTTATTGGTTTTATAATGTTCCAATATCAATTATAATATGACAAATTTTAATTGCGACTATTTTTCTATGATTAATTCTTCCAAGGTCTTTTTGGCGACAAAATCTTTTTCGGAACGTCAATGAACTTTTTGCCTCCAAAAATGTATTTCAGTATTGCCATTTTTTAAAACTGTAAATGTCAATTTTTTGGGAAGAATAATCACGAATGGTCCGAATGAATAACCTACGTGTTCTCGTCAGGTTCATCCAAAATGTGTTGTGATGATGATAATTACGAACTTCCATCAACATGTCGCATGTTTAGCACTGTACACTTTTCAGTAATTTGAATGTGCTCCCATCATGAATGGTTCTACTTGCACGCGGCAGGGTAAACTGAAAACATTCGCAGTCGAGAAAATGCATCGCGTTTCGGGGGAAGGTTCAAAGTGACTGCAGTGAGCACTGCAGTACGACAAGTTGTGGGTTGATTCAGTAATTGCCATGTGGGGAATACGTTTGATGCGCCTGGAACAAAATGTAAACTTGATGTTCTCCACTTTGACAATGAAACCCAGCAGCAGTGTGAACTGCTTATCTAGTGCGTGATGTTACTTCACGAGGTAGGGTACCCTCAAGCAGGAGCAAATAGACATGAATTGTTGATTGTGTGGTAAATGAACTTTCTAGCTCACGATCGTTAATGGAATGGTTCCAACACCGTAACAGAATATGTACGAGAGAATGTGATATCGTGACAACGAACTGTAAGCGAAACGGAAATTTTCACAATGATGATTTATATTCTAACAATCGATGATGAGGCTTTCCTATACACGCTATGATTACCCAACATAACCAACATGACTTAAACATAAGCATTTTTACTTACCAATTTTAGCATTTGTCACGCTGTTAGATAGTAAAGAACATTAGTATAAGCTTCCACTCCCAGGTACGAGTCCCAGTGAAAAGTAGAAGTGAAGGCAACGTTACATTTTATTCTGATTAAAAAAGCATTCAATCCAGCTTGGTTTTTATACTTTTTTACACTTTACTGCAGTCAATCTCCATGAGAAATGGAAAATAGAGGTCCTGGTTGGATAAGGAAGCATAAAGTGCCCCCAGATCAAATCACCAGCTCTATGAAAAACATTGTATAGGGTAGGGTAGGGCGGAGCTAGTTGGTCATAGGGGAAAGTTGGTCAGTAACGATATCTTGGAATCTGAGTGTTCGGAAAATTAGCGATCTATGGATGAAAAATAGCGAATTGCTGATACAATAAAACAAGCAAATCAAAAAAATTTTTATTAAGTAGGTTAAAAAATACGGACATGTCTCCGATTTTGCCAAAAATAATTCACGGTTTGCGCATTATAAAATGTGTTCTTAAACTGGATGATAACCATGAAAAAATCGGCTCAAACGTAAAACAATGGTTTATTGTACGTATTAGCTTTAAGTGTTAATGGAAATCGCCTTTAAAATTATTTTTATTGAATTTTCATGAATATTCTTTTTCATATATAGAGGGGCTAGTTGGTCACACAAATTGCTCGTTTGAGAGCAACGCATATAAAATTTTCAGGTATGCCGTGTTTCATTACGTAAGCTATAAATAAATAAGCATATGTTTCACTGCTAAACCCAGTGTATTTGAAACGAGACAACCACCACACAAACCACTTGCAATATAATTGACATATTTATATTTTTTGTTGTAAAATTTTCATTAAATATAATAAACGTTCACATTGATTATCAGAACTCACAATATTGCATTGAGTAATGTAGCATACCTGGAGGCTATTTCTATATACTTTGGGGCGAACGGTACAAATGTCATCAAAACAAATGCAAGTAAGAATGTAAGCGGTTGTGCGTCGCAGGGATGCCAGGTGATTTTTTTCAAAAGTCTTCACCATAATATCGGAGGAAAGTTCTTCACATAAAAACGGAACTGTGATAACTCAATTTTTTTTCAGCTTTGAAATTTTGGTTGTAACTCAAACCATATCCATGGAACTAATTGTAGAGAAGGTATGTAACCGGAAAACCTTCGATTTGTGAATTTTCAACAACGATGACAATTCGAAATTTTAATTAATTTTTTTTTACTTGCTACATAATATTAGTTAACTGTTTTTGATTTAATTAATTAATTTATAATGAAGGAAACTGTCATGAAACACCGATACACCGATATATCTTTCATGTAAATACGCCTTACAATAACTCACATTCTATCTTTTTGACGTATGAATCTGAGCTCTCTTTTGTTTGCCATCCCTCGTCATAGCTACACTCTAATTCTGGATACCACAGAAACTTCTAATGGGAAAAAGTTTATTATTTGCTCAAAAAACAAAAACATTATTGTCCAACTTACCCCGTATGTGGGGTCAATTCTGAAATATTCTGAAATATAAAGACGTTAAATAAAAGAAAAATGTAAAATAATTGATTCTCTGGTTATTTTTTATTGAAAGGGTAAAACGTAAGCTTCATTGTGGTACATGACATTTTAACGCAAAACTTCGTACTTCAAAGTTATAGACAAATTTATTCAAAAATGACTCGCCCTACCCTACCAAATAACAAATTTTTATTGTTTGTTGAAACCCTTTGTGGATATCTATGGTGAAAATTGTACTTTTCAATTTTTTGCACGTCCTTCTCAATAGATTAGAGATAACAATTTATGGAAAAAAATACTGAAAGTGTATCTATGGTGTTTCGAGAAATATTATCAATAATTTTTTCGATCAAAAATTGAGTTATTGAAAAAGCTTTGAAATATTGTTTTTTTTTGGGATTTAGAGATTCAGTATTACTCTAATTTGTATTCAAATGTATTTCTACGCATTTTCTAGATGAGTGTGATTTATTTTCCAGAATTTTGGCAGTGTTGCGCGGTACAAAGAAAAATAATTTTATGTTTTGATTTTTTTTTAGAATTTTAAGACCCAATATTGGTTTAATTTATATTCCCATATACACACATGTTTTTTTTTATATTTGTGATTTTGTTTCAAAAAATTCTGAGAACTGCACGTTAAAAAAACATTTAATAGATTTTTAGTACATATTTTTTCTATTTCCTTTTTTTTATTTTTCCAAAATCTATGCACCCATTCCATGTGAAACCGATATAGTGGTTCTCAGATTTTCCTCAAATGTGATAATTTTGTTCTTTATCGCCAAAAATTAGAACCGCATTTTTTAATTTTTTTATTATGTTGCCCAATTCAATTTTAGGGTGGTCCGAAAAATCAATTTTTTCCACTTTCCACCAAAAATATTTTTTTTTAATTCACAACTTTTGAACCATTGAACCGATTCAGATGATCGACATATCAAACTGAAGCCAATGACCTAGCCTTTCATTGAAAAATATTTAACCTACAAAAACAATGGATTTTGTTTTCGTAATTATTGATTGTAGTCGTTTTTTATTGCTTTTTTGGCTTTGGTTCAATTATCGCCATGTTGATGATTAATGGATCATTGCGTTTTAGAACTTGAGTGTAATGTTAAACCATAATCGGAAAAAATTTATATCAAAAACGGCTATGTAACGCTTTAGATAATTCTTTTTACATGCTGATAAAAATTTTTAGCCAAATCGGTCGAGTAGATCCTGAGATATCGATACCACCAGTTGAAAAAAACACCGGAAAAACGCATTTAGAAATTTGTACAGCGAAACCACAACCCTTGAGGTGGCTTCATACTTTTCTCTGTAACTTTCCAGCGAAATCAATTATCGAAAAATCCTGTTGGGAAAACATTTCTGAGGGTATAAGCTTCCTAAAAATGCAAAAAAAAAATCGAAAAAAATCTGGATGGCGCCTTTTTTCAAAAATCTACTACTACAAAGCACCATCTTTCAATGGATACGTGTAAAAATTTTGACAGCAATCGATCGATTGGTTCGTGAGTTACAGCATTGAGAGCGAGAGTTACAGCATTTTGTTATTGTGAAAAAGATCGAAAAATCACAAATCAATGAAAACAATGGCCAAATTGCATGAATTGGGCTTCGAATTGCTTCCGCTTCCACCGTATTCTCCAGATCTGGTCCACAGTGACTATTATCTGTTCGCAGACCTGAAGAGAATGCTCGCTGGCAAGAAATTTAAGACCGATGATGCAGTGTTTACCGAAATTGAGGCCTATTTGGAAAGATCGCTATAATCACTGTATTGCCCTTGAAGGCAATTATATTGAATAATAAAATTGAATTTTGCAAAACAAATAGTTTTACTGCCGAACTGTTAGTTAATATCTTTAAGTCCACAGAGTTTGAATGGATTCTGAGCGATTTTTGTTAATCCCATTGACAAGTTGATGTGAAATTCTTCATAACATGGGGACAGAAATAATGTTGAAAATTTGGATAGCTTGGTGTAAAACATTAGCAAACCACAACCATCAAGTAGTCTCACCGTATCACTAGGAATAACCCATCTATTCTGGGTTTAAACGCTGCATTTTTACACTCCTTTCCGCGCAACGATAAAATCGGTACACTTCATCAAACACGGCAAATCAGAATATATCCATATAAATCCAACGACCATATATCTACTCTGTAAACTCTTCCCCTCGACTAATGTACCCTCTCAATCCTTGGGATAATCAATCATATTCACTTTCAAATTGACGGTGACAAAATTGTGCGTAAATGTGTGTGTGTGCGTCAAACAAGAAAACAAAAAAAACGGTATCGAGACTGATTCAGTCGCATAGCTCAAGGGCTCTAATTCCACTTTCTGCAATCAAAGTGACAAACAGTTGTTATTTTTAATCGTGTTCCCGACTGTCGACTGTTGGTTTGGGGTGCAGCTGGAAACGGGTCTTCTCCCTTCTTCCTTTCGTTTTCCACTCCACTTCACCACTTCCCGGTGCGTTTGATTTTGATGTTTCAATTGTGACATATCACAGCGGTCTTTGACAAATGCCCCGCTCTTCATAAACCGTAATAATATTCCGCAGTATTTTCGGGACGATGACAAGGAAAGGGGATAAACTCATCAATCCAAGCAGTGACACTTACACCTATTTTGAGGGTACATTATGTCACAATGAATGTCCGTCACGTGCAAACGTTAAACTTGCTATCTTCTTCATGGGTCTATATTTTTAAATGAGTATTCAGTTCAAATGTGTCATACGGTTCGCAGAGACATTAACGGCAAATTAAATTAATCAAAAAATAACACGCAGAATGTTAAATTAGAAAATGTTAATTTCAACGTAACATGCCGTAATAACACAAGAGGGAAGTGAAAAATCAATTAATCTAATGCAAATTTGTAAACCATTAAACGGAATCATTCCCAATGTAGCAAATAAACCCAGCGGGCGATTCCTGCCGCGTTCAAACAGAGGGATGATAAATCCCAGTATTTTGTTTATTGAAAAGATGTTGTCGTTGAATGAATGCAAAATTATCTCCTCTGCTGTAGGTAGGGCACATCGGACCACGCAAAACTGGTCGGTCAGTAGGGGATCCAGGCAAAGTGTACGCATCCCGAACCAAGGGGACTACCTGCTGGCAATTATTCGTCAGGCACCCCTCATTACATTAAGTGTGTTTCATAAAAACAGGGCAACCGTTCCGGGAGTCCTTCCGTTCGGCTTCCGTCTAATTGCCTTTTTGTTGCAGGGTATCGCATTTGTTTATTCTAATGATTCAGATTATCGCTTTGTTTTGAGTGGAAATGAGAGGGAGAAGTTCCAGAGATTTGTTTCATGGTTGTATTATGCGTTAATCTTTCAGCATTGACACATACCACAGCATTGATATATTTACCCCTCTACTACTTATAATTTAAAAATTCTTCAGGACTTATGTATGTGATGTATGGCAAAGTTCTGTCCGTTCTCAGAGTTAAATATTGTTGTTTGCATTTAACATTTTTACGTAAACTTCAATGAATAGCATACTTCCAATAGTTACTTTTTTTCTCTAAGATTTCTCTTAGAGATTTTCTAAGATTTCTCGTTTAACTTTTGAAAAGGTCCTATGTAAAAAAAAAACAAATCGAGTTTATGGCTGCACACTTTTAGTTCTCCATCTTTGGATGCATTGTGGAAACAATCGTTCAAGTATCTATCCTTTTCACCTTTTTACTACTGATACAAAAAATGTCAAATATACAGTTTAGGAAAAGTCGGGTCAATAATTAACAAGCATATAACGCGTAGGCATTTTATCTTTCGAATGAAGTAGTTATCATGCCATTTCGTTTTAAACTGGATTTCCCCGGGCCATCCTTCAAAACAGTGCAATTAAAAGAGGAATTTAGGGTGAAGTTGGAACGAAGCCATTGTAGTAGTATAGGTAAAACCACGTGCTTTCATGGGGTAATAGTGTTTGTGAGAGATTAGTAGAGCATACTTTTTGTTTTGGTTTTGGTGCGTAAATAGACTTCACTGACACTAGTCTTAGAATACATTTGAAAAAAAAATAGCAATTCAATACGGAAAGTAAAATGTATGAACGATGTGTTCCGATGAACAATTGCAAATATAAATACGAGGGTGGTTCGATAAGTACTTAGCCTCATCGCCCGATGGTGTCAGTATCGCAAGAGAGATTACTATCGTGTAGTACATTCTCGTAAACGGCTACTGTCAAAATTTCAGCCGAATCGGATTCGTAGTTTTGTTTTGAAGCGGGCGTGTCCGCGGATTTAAAAAAAATGGAAAAAATGGAAATTCCGCCGTTGCCATGGCCAAATTGGTCGAATTGCACTACGAACTGCTGCCCCATCCACCGTATTTTGTAGATTTGACTCCGTGCGCCTTTTTTTTTGTTTCCAAACTTGAAAAAGTCACTCGTCGGGCAGAAATTTCAACCGAATGAGGAGATCATCGCCACCACGGAGGCCCACTTTGCAGACCTTGAGAAAACGTATTTTTCAGATGGATTGAAGATTTTGGAGCATCGCTGGGTCAAGTGTATCGAGCTAAAAGGAGACTATGTTGGAAAATTAATCGCCACTTCTCCTAAATTTTTGTTTTTGTTTTGTAGGCTAAGTACTTATTAGACTGTCCTCGTACAGTGCCTCCCCCAAATCTTCTTCGACAGTTGACTTCCATGTAGTATTGTTTGTAACTGTTTCCCATTTCCGATCATATCAGCTGAATGGACTTTATTACCCAAGCCGAATTCAAGGCAATACAAATCGTCAACTATGCTACCTTGTGCAATAGTATCACTTTAACAGTCAATCGTGACTCTGTGCTTAAGAAAAGTAACCCTCTTTCCCATAGAACTTGCCCTTCTAACCGAAAATAGATTTCTTTCATGTTTAGGTACAAAAACAACATTATAAAGTTCCAACTTTTGTCGTTAACGTAACCCTACCTCTTTTTGTACCTTTAATGTCTTGACCGGGCTTGGCCGTATTTACCTTGGCCGGTTCCTCCGGGTGGCATCTTCCTACGAACGATCATTATCAATGATTTGAGCTGTAGCGCCAGAATCGACCACAAACTGTAGGCGTCTCTCCTGCTTCAGTAATCCTTTACACTGGAGACAAACGTTAGTAAATGAAGCTACCAAATCTTTGGTAATTGAAACATTGGTAAAATGTACAAATTTTTTGTACATATTACCAAAATCCGGTAAAACTGATGTCAGATGTAATGTACATCTCTACCAGAGATTCGTACATTTTACTTTATGCCATTTGTAACCTTCAATGTTTTCATTCCTAGCAACTGTGAAGTGCGCACTTTGTGATCGCCATTTGTTTTGTGGAAGCGAAGCAATTTGGAGGTAAGCATTTGTTTTTGTTATGTTTCCGTTCTAATCTAATGTTTTCTCTATGTTGGTCAATTCTAGATGTTCCCAAGTATACCCATTTTGGACGACGTTTTTCCTATTCTATTACTGATAGAAGCATTCCAATTTGCGATCAGTCGTAAACGAACATTTTACAACAGCCATGATTCGATGCTAATATTTTGGATACAAACTAGGGAAAGGAAGAACAGCATGCATCGATGACTCTCTAGGAAAACCGTCGTGATTTGTTTTTTCTACAAACTGATAACCTATGCATGATAATGATGTGTCAGGATGATTCAATCAACTGTTTTTCTCAACCGGAGGAAGACATGGAGCATGAAGAACGTCAGAACCGACTACGTGTTCTGTGCAATCGTCAGGATCTGTTCCAGGAGAAGAGTGTGTTGAATTTAATACTGGAAAGCATCGACAAAATCAACGTCATATCGTCACTAGGTTTCATGGTTTCCTCCTGGCTAATGATGAAAAAGTTGTGAGTTGATCTCCGGGTATCTGTTCCAACTACTAGCGGTTGTCATCAAGGAAAACTCAGTTTGCTAACTCAAATCATTTTAATTGGCTCATCTCCCATCTTGGAACGCAAGCATCCCGGACTCCGGATCCTTATCGATTCGTAAATATCTCGCCTCTCGAGTACCATAATCGTGCTCCGAAGATTTTGTATGTGTTGTGTTCACTGTGCGTTGGTAATAGTCGGTAATCCTGATATCCTCGTTCATCGTGTTTGTTTTACGGATTTTAATCTATCTGGAATGTTTTTTTTCCGGTGATGAGCTGCTCGTCGAAGCTAAGTTGTCAATTTTGTTTTGGTTTCCGCGTTTCGGTCTGCGATATTGAACCCTAAGATGGAAGAATTCGTCGATCTGCTGGTCGAGAGCACTTACAACTTGTGAGACAAAGAGTGAATTCAACAAAGTTAAACGAAGACAACGAAATCCATCGTAGCTCCCATTCAGTTTCGTACAGCATATACGGCTATGGCGACTATCAGAAAGCTGTCGATCTAGGGCAGTGTTGGAAATAATCATCTTCGCTAAGATCAAATGCATAGATTTTCGAGTTAGGTTGCATCGAAAACATATATATTCTAAACGAAAATTAAAATGACAGATCCAGGCAACCATTGAATATGAGCAAATGAACTTTTGTCTTTCAATATTTTGATGTTTATTTTTTCCACCCATTGTCATTTTCATCTTGATTATCGGAAACGTCAGAACTGAATTTCATTTCAGCCAAATGAATATCAGCTGTTGTTAACTTCTAACCTGAGGCTGCTGTGTGCGGTTGGGTTTTGCAGTTGCCGGATGCCATAATCAGAAATACCTTATGAAATTCCTGATGTCGCAAATGAATTGACGGTAGCTAAAACCACTTGTTGTATCCATTCTGCATATGCCGTTGCTACCGTCTCGCCAAATAAAATTTATTTTGAACTTAAATTCACTGCCAGAACGAATATCGTTTCGGATGTGATGAATATCAATTTGTTGCTTTTGATATTCAAAGTATAAATAACAGCGAAGTTATGAACCCCACTCAATGTCGCATTCATTCATTATAGCAAATTTGCTCATGCAACAGCGATATGAACACAATGAACTCGTTTATTATTGTCATCAATATAATGAGGGCAGTGTGTTTCAAGCTGAAAAAAGTCAGTGAAAAGTGAATATTTGATGATATTCTAAGACACTGATCTAGGGATACAATTTGGACCAACCAACTGGTGAGACGAATGAGCCCCTTGTGGCGGAAGCGTTCACACAGAACTTCGCAACCATCAGTCAACCATCATTCACATACCTAGCGGAGAAGACGTATGCTGTTACGTCAAGAAAGACATACTTTTAGTTTGAGGTACGGACTGTGGGCCTGATGAGGGTTTGTAAAAGTAGTTTTTTGATAACAATCTGTTTGAATAAGTTTTTTTTTTGTTTCAACAGGACTGCAATTCCGAAACGATGCTGGGGAATGATGATCCATCGTGTGCTTTTGATGGCTACAATATAAGCATCAAATCCGATTATTCAATACGACCAATCACTACTCCTCAATCCAATGTAGTCGTTTTGTTACAAGAAAACAAGCCCCAAATGCCTAGTGAAGACACACTTCCACTGCCTCATCATAAGCAAATCACATAGATAGTTGCCGGAAAATCTAGATTGAATTTCAAATGTAAGTTTATATGAACCCTTCTTCGAACTCTGGGGCATTTCAGAGCGTCACAATTAAATGGACGCGCGAATAGGCACGCAAACTGCACCTGCCCAGGGTCAAAGATTTCGGTAGTCGATATCTGGTCGGAGACGTAATCGTTTCCTTCGTAAATATCCACGACAAGATCGTAAGTAGGCACAATCTTCCGAATACCGGAGCTTCTTATTGTACATTTTTTATTACTTTTCTTCATACTTGTGTTCATGGAACTGTTCGGTCGTAGTCACATCTCTCTGTAAATACTAAATTTATATTTTTAATACCATTAACATATCCATCTTTCTTTTCTTTTTCAGGGCACAAGAGAAATAAATACAAACTAAGAGTACTGGGTACCGGTGTCATCGACTGCCTGCTAATCACCACCTCATTCCCTAGAGGCAGCGGTGCAGTAGAAAAGGAGTTATTGCAACGATAATTATTGTTGTTTTTATATATTACAATGTTTTTTTTATTGTAGAACTATTGAAATTGCATATAGAATAAGTTATTAGTGAAATATTATATAACAATAACATGTTATAAAACACAGTATTTTAAATAAAACAAAAAGTAAAAAATATTATTTTAACCCTGATGATTATCTCTTACAAATGAGAAACAATATTTCTACTGATATCGTTCCAAAGGTTAGTCAACAAACGCTCTTTATTGAACCGACGAATCACCTTCATTGAGCTGATATTGATCCAACACTGGACCAGTAGTACAGTCCGTATCGTAGTTTCGTTTGACATATAAGCCTACCAATCTGTTTTCGTAGAATGTACCAATGATTAGTAGGGTAGAAAATCACTCGGGAATTGGTAACATGTACCAAAAAATTACTAATGATTCCTCTCAGTGTACCGACAGTAGAGCCCCTCATTGCCATTTTGCCTTTGCAGCCGCTGCCAAGCCGTAACCAAGGCGCCTAGAAGTATATCTTAAGGTGGGCCAACTTGCTAAAACCACTCTTCAGCCATCTTTGAAGTCTACTGTGTTTTGTTTGTAAACAAAACACAATATGTTAGTGCCGAAGCTCGCTCGTGATCAGTCTGTCTCTTTCACGCTACAAGGAAATAATTCCCCTTCTGCTTTCTACCGTACTGTTTTCATATACCGCTCCCCTAACCAACTTAGTAACGAAACGGCCTCACCTTAGGATATACTTCTAGGCGCCTTGGCCGTAACGATTCTTCACACGCTCGTTTAGCACGGTGTTGTTCACACGCACATTACTATCTCGTTGATTGTGATCTCATCCTCTCCGATTCTTCGTTTGCATTTCTTTCTCATTTCTTCTTCCCCGACTGCGTTATCCACGGGGTCATCAAATCATTCTTCTGGCCGAGGTACGGATAAGTGTGCAGTACGATACCCATTGGGTGCCTATGAAAATGGTCATCTCATAAAAATAGTTATCTCGATTTTTCAACTTGCTGCGAAATGTTGATTTGCACAATAATATACCCTATGCAAAATATTAACTCATTCGGACTTCAGTTACTACACCCAAAATTAAAAAAAAATAAATTCTTCGGTGCTTTTTCTTTGGCTGTGTTTTTCGCTAAAAAATTGAAGATGATAATTTACTATACTGAAGAGTTCTTAAAAGCTTATAATGTTTATGCTCGCCGGCAATAATTCAGAAGTCCTACGTTAGCAATGCGAGACCTTTACCTATACACAATTACAGAAAAACTATAATTTTTTAACTAATCTTTCCACAGCAGTGAAAATGAAAAGTAATATATCTGAATATTTTCTTCATTCAATTATTAGCTAATTAAACAAAACATATTGTAATTATATCAGAAAGAAATTCTCTAAAGTATATGGATTCTGGCATGGAAAAAGAAAAAGTCCGCCGAGATACGTGCTGCGGGTAAACAACTGTATGTGACATCAGTCATAGGTTAAGCATTTGATGTGTTTCCATCGTTTATATTTGTTTCCCTGAAAGTTCATTTATATATCTTTCGTTTACTGCGAAAATATCGAAAATCGGTCAAGTGGTTTAACACGTTCGTTGCCCAACGCGACGTTTCTGAGGTTCAGTTTACGGATAAATTGTTAAATGAAAATCAAACATAGTTTATAAACAACTTTTACATTATCTAGCTTTTTTTTTTAATTTGAAGGCGAATCGACAACAATAACACGTGACAAAGCCATATTATATGGGTTTCGCAAAAAACTGCAGTATAAATCATCCGTACTATAAATTAATAAAAAGTATAGTTTAAACATTTGCAAACACCATCGAATCAACTCATTACAACTATCGTAAATCGAATTTCCCACTGATAAATCGTTTCTTCTCAACCATTAACTGGAATGATATTCTGAATGGCCGCGATATTGAGGAAGCCGCATCATCCATGTGATCCTCTATGCAATTGATCAGTTTGTTCCTAAGAAAACAACCAAGGATCCAATTCACCCACCTTGGACAAATTACCAATTGAAACGCCTTCGAAAAGAAAAACGATACACTTTGAAGAAATATTCGAAATACCGTACTGATTTTTGGAGGAATCGTTATTCCGTCGCCAACAAAAACTACAAATGGTTAAATAACACCTTATTTAGAGTTAATTTAAATCGTATTCAAGATAATCTACGACTCAGTCCGAAGGATTTCTGGAAGTACGTAGATGAACAGAAGAAAGAGTCTGGACTTCCTGCTGTGATGACACGTAATAATGTGGAGGCTTCGAACAGGGATACCATTTGTTCACTGTTTAGGGAACAATTCAGCAGTGTTTTCGTCAGTGAAACCCTAGACAAAGATCATCTTGATGCAGCTATAAGAAATGTACCTTGTCTTCCGCCTGTTTGCACATTGGCTGCTATAAGTTCTAGCAGAGTACAAGAAGCCTGCCACGTTATCAAAAATTCTACAAATCCTGGACCAGATGGTATCCCTTCTATAGTGTACAAAAAGTGCTCCAGCAGTTTATCGTCGCCTCTGAGTCTCCTGTTCAGCCAATCACTGTCATGTGGAACTTTTCCAAAGGCATGGAAAAATTCTTTTGTGTCAATAACTATAGAGGGATCGCTAGCCTTTGCTCGGTTTCCAAACTCTTTGAACTGATAGTTCTGGACTACATCTCCTATGTCTGCAGCAATTACATCGCTGATGAACAACATGGTTTCGTTCCCAAACGATCTACATCCACAAATCTAGTATTGTATACCTCATTCATCGCTCGCTCTCTACAGTCACGCCAACAAATTGATGCTGTGTATACAGATTTCTCAGCTGCATTTGACAAGATAAACCATGAAATTGCCGTCGCCAAACTACAACGTCTTGGATTTCATGGCAACTTTCTGAACTGGCTTCGTTCGTACCTGACCGATCGTGTGATGTCAGTGAAAATCGGTGACACTGTATCTGCTCCATTTCGAGTTACATCTGGCGTTCCTCAAGGAAGTCACCTTGGCCCTAACATCTTTCTACTCTACCTCAACGATGTTAATTTCTGTCTGAAGTGCCACAAACTCTTTTACGCAGATGATTTCAAGCTATTTTGCACCGTTAATTGTCTTGATGACGCAGCATACCTACAGCAGCAACTCAACATTTTTGATGAATGGTGTGACATCAACAGGATGGTTTTGAATCCAGCAAAATGCTCAATTATCACCTTTTCGCGGAAACGTTTAGCTATTGCCTACCCGTATAAATTACGAAATGTCATTGTGAACCGGGTTATGGCCATCAAAGATCTTGGCGTCATTCTCGATTCTAAGTTAACATTTAAAGAACACGTAGCATATATCACCAGTAAAGCATCCAGAGTCCTAGGATTCATCTTTCGCGTTACGAAAGATTTCAGGAACATACATTGTTTAAAGTCTCTATATTGTGCGTTGGTCCGCTCAATCCTCGAGTATGCTTGTGTGGTATGGTCGCCTTATTATCAAAATGGCGTTCAGCGAATCGAAGCGATTCAACGCAAATTCGTTCGTTTTGCTCTGCGAAATTTGCCTTGGAACAATCCTTCAAATCTTCCAAATTATGAAGATCGCTCTAATTTAATTGGACTAGATTCACTAAATCTATGTAGAGATTATTCTAAAGCGATATTCGTATCAGACCTGATCCTCTCAAACATCGACTGTTCTACTCTTCTCCAATTAATTAATTTTAATATAAGGACACGAACTTTGCGCTCTCATAAATTCATTTGTGTCCCCTCTTCACGCACTAATTACGGGTATAATGAACCCGTTTCAAGTATGTGCCGAGTTTTCAACCGCTCGTACACTTCGTACGATTTTAACTTGACCCGTTCACATCTGAAAAAGATTTTTTCTAATGCCCTTAGATATTAAGTAGAATTTAAGTTAGATTTAAGTATATCATTAGGGAACTCTTGTTCAGGCCTGTTTTTTTTTTTTTATAAATTCGTTTATTTTTACAGGCTCAGTTACATAAGTTTAAAGGAGCCGAAATCTTAAATATATTTTTAAAACTATATATTTGAACAATTTTCTTAAATCTATGGTTAGTAATGTGGGAACCCGATTACTCGTGGTGGACTCGAGATTAAAAGGGTGACATTTTCTCAGGAAAAGGATGGGGTATAAGGAAATTATTACAATGTTGATAATCACACACACTCAATTCTTAAATCTATTCGTACATCAGTTGTGAATTTACATTTCATTCTTCTGTTTATAGCAAGCGGACCAATTACTCACAAAGGAAGAAATGGAGGGTATAAGGATATAAGGATAATCACACACGAACATCGATAGATTTAAGGAAAACATATATTTGGGACATGTAATCAAGGTCTAACCGAGCCAACACATCTCTCACCGGCACATTGGGCTGCCTTCCTCTAGCCCGAAGGGAGTTCTCTAAATTCGATCTGGCAACAAGATACACCTCACACGACCAAACAACGTGTTCGATGTCGTGGTAACCTCGGCCACAAACGCAGATATTGCTGTTCAGGCCTGTTGATAACAAATAAATAAACAAATTATATGGTTATTATTTTTCTACATTTCCTATCTGTAGGTGCCTGTTCTGTCAAATTCATTTTCAATTTGAGCAAGGAAAGTGTCACCCATATCTGGGTGACGGGGCGACGAACGTGTTGAGAGTTACAAAACTTATTAGCTAGATCTGAAATATGATTTTTATTTGTGAATGTGAATGAATGAAGTAATTCAGATGAAACGACAATGATCCGATAGAATCAATTTCCTTGACCACCACCTCTGGGTCAGCATACTGTTGATATTATGTGGTGTATAATAACTGTTAACTGTGAAAATGGAAGAGTGCTAAAATTGCACTGATGCTACCACGCAAATAATTTGAACGGCACTTGAATTTATTTTATTTCATTGAGTATTTCGAGGGGGTCGAATAGCATATTGTAACCCTCAATGTATTTACCAAATGTTTGTACACTTCTCATTGTGGAATTTATCAAAGTTTCAAATTCCATCTCGTCATCGGTTTCAATTCTGAACCCCTAGCAACCTCCATCAAATGGAAACGCTGCAACTTGAAACGCCCATCACTGATTTTGCCCTGCATACCCGACCCACCCAAATCGGATCAGTTCTGACAGATTCCCTTTTTTTTGGCCGCCCTCCCTTTTGCAGATGGAAAGGTTCGATTGGGATAGGGTGCAAATGCTGTTCATACGGGTGAATGTAAAATCGCTTCTTCACGCATGAACACCGATGCGCTCGGTTGGATATGTTTTAGTAACGCAACATACAAATAGGCGGCACGGCAAACAGCCAACAATGGGAGCGCCGCAGACAGGAAACTGACCCTGGAAAGGAAACATATGCAACGCGAACGCTATTCATATTCCAATGAGTCCGTGCGGATGCGGATTGCATCGAATCTTGGTGGGTTGAACACATTTAAATTGATATTTTTGCATAGAAACGATTTGGGCAGAGTACATGAACGGGGTGACCGAGAGTGAGATGTGTTCTCCGATGAATACGAATAGCATTGCTGACTGTTTAACTACAACTAAAATTGCTCAGCTGGAAAATTTTAAGTTCATTGGCATCTATTAGGTTGGGGAAAAAGTTAACCATTATTTTTGGCTGAAATTCAAAACCATTTTTAATATGCTTCGAATTGTCCAATTTGGGTCAAATATCCACCGTTTTGTTGCAAAATTTGTTGCCATTCTAAAGGTAGCTTCATAATGTCTCTACCATAGAGGTCTTGATGCTTAAGGTGCACCCAAACTAGCGTTGGCAGAAAACATTTCATCTTTGGCAGAAATGAAGCCATTTAGTGTGCTGGAGTGTGAAATGCGCAAATAATGAACTGTTTTAAAAGCTTAAAAATGGTTTGTATGTATGGGTGCAGACATCTCTCTCTGTTTTCTTTTCTCATTTCATTTAGGATTGTGCCAAAAAAAGAGTCCATACGACATCAATGGGGATCGAACCGTGGCCGGCTGGAATGCAAAGCTATTTTACATGACCACGCTATTCACATGGCTAATGATGCTTCAGCAGGTGTTCAGCAAATGCGTGATAATATTGCACCTGATTATAAAATGAAGTTGGGAAGTGTTTTCTGAGAGTAAAAAAGGAGCGCATGAAGGAGAACAATATCTATCTCGGCAAAGTATGCGGAAAGCTTATTTGTCTTTTGTTTCGCTCGCTCGTTTTAATCTTATACTGCTGTACCATGTATATTAAACAAAAGCTTACCAGTATTTGTGAGTCATGACATTTTCTGTTATGTTATGTCTCACTTAATACCTTAAATCGGGATGATAAAACATAAGCTAAAAATCAATTTTGGGTGTGCGACCAGAATGCCGCGCCATGCGCTGTGTCGCGACAATTGTGCTTTGACACTTCGTTTTAAACATGTGTGTGTTCCCATTTACCCGCCCACAATAATGCGTTGCGTCATTGGCATCGTTGTACTAAACGCTAACATTTGTTCTAAACTGCTTGCGCCGAATATGTCAATGTGTTGTTTTTGAAAAAAAAAATCCAACTGATTCGTGGACACAACAAGAACCAGATTTTCATACGAACTGAAATTCATTGAAAATGGAGTTTGAAACTAATCTAATCGAACTGGAGGAAGCAAACGAGTGCCTCAGGTCGAAGGAACATCGTCTGTATAAAACCAGCCACGGAAAAGAGGAAATTTGGTTTGATACAGACAATGCACTGGAACAAGAAGGTAAGTTTTAACATTTTCTAAACAATTGGACATCTCATTTTATTTGTTTTAATGCCTTTATTTTGTAGTGAAAATGATGAAAAGATGGTGGAAGAGGCCACGAAACTCCGCGGAAAAAGAACAAACGGCAGCACAAAGCTGTTGATCTCCGCAACGTGGAGTTCATGGTGAAAACAATGTATGCAGCAAAACTTACCAGACATTATGTATTCGCCTTTACCTTTACGAATTGATGGAAAAGAGGCTGATGTTGCTAGACCGCTGAAGGCCAAGTTTTTGGACAGATCATAGTTCAAAAATGATCACAATTATTACAATGAAAATGCGAAAATGGAATAAAAACGTCATGTTATCGATTTTTATTCGTTTTATTCATAGTTAACTAATGTTACCTTCTGTAGGAGCATTGTACCACTGCGACCCATAGTTTGATCTATTGTAGTGAATGTTAAGGTAACACATTACCCGCAAATGTGTCATGATACGAAGCCTTACGAGAATTGTTCCTATTAGAATGACTGCTGCTGACAAATCCATAACAGGTGTACCTTGAGAACGGCAGTCTCTCAATCTCATAGAACCTTCACAACCCTCTGCACTCGAAAAGTTGTGAAGCACCGATGCCACTTTCACACTTTTCCCAGCATTTTAAGGATGTTATCCTATTCTCTTTCCAAAAAATCTCCAATTGAAGCTTTCATGAACAGCCGAAAGATGTGCACCTGGATATGATCGCATGAGCTTGTGCTTTAGAGGAAACACTGCGTCACCAATAATATAATGTGGAAACATTATTTCGGAGTTATACTGTAGAAGAACCATCTGACTTCGTTTTTAAGAAAGTGGTTTTCAAATTCAGAATCGCAGATAGCCAATAACACAACATTACACATGAATCGGACTCAGAAAATAACAACGGTTACTTCGTCGCATCAGAATTCATTATATTTAAGGTAATGGTGAATAAACGGAAATTGATGCGTAGTTAAAAAATGAAATAACAGATTCACAAGTTGATTGATTGAATTTTACTTTGTTTTTGTTTACATGAAAAGAGTTGACGCGAACGCTGAATTGTGATTACAAATCAGCAGACTGCGTCGGCAGGGTTACCATATCTACAGAATAATCTGTATTTATACAGATTTTTCAGTCTTTTTGAAACAAAGAATCTGTAGATACAGATTACAGATTTTTTAGGTTTCCATACAGCTTTACAGATTTTTCAAAATAACAATCCAATATTAGTTAGGCTTGATCAAAATAATATTTTTTCCCAACATTCGGATCAGTCTGAATAAGAGTCATTTTGGCATTCATGTATACCGTGTAAAGGGTGTTCGGATCAAAAAGTGGTCAAACTAAATTGCGTGTAAATCGATTATTTGTTTATTAAAAAAATCAAAGTATCTTTCTTTTTGAAGTTCAGTATGTATAAAAGACGGAAAAAATACTCAGTTAAGATTCCGGTCGACCTAGTCCAAATTGGCGAGCCTTTCGTTTGACGCCTGCTATCAGATTTTGTACAGTCACCTTATCCACTTTCTTCGCCGCAGAACGCCAGTTTGCTTTGAACTGGTTCTCGCTGCTAACAGTTTTTTGGGTCTTCCTAAGGTTCTGCTTAACTATCGCCCAATATTTTCCGATTGGGCGAAGTTCTGGTGTGTTGGGAGGGTTCTTATCCTTGGGCACAACCTGCATCTTGTTAGCGGCATACCACTCCATGGCCTTTTTTCCATAATGGCAGGATGCCAAATCCGGCCAAAACAGCACAGTTAAGTCATGTTTCTTCAGGAAAGGCAGCAAACGCTTTTGAAGACACTCTTTCACGTAAATTTCCTGATTGACGGTCCCGGTTGCAACGAAAATGTCGCTTTTCAAGCCACAGGTACAGATAGCTTGCCAAACGAGATATTTCTTGGCAAACTTTGATAGTTTAATATGCATGAAAATGTCTGCCACCTTTCCCCTTCCGTTTGCTGTATAATACTCTTGTCCAGGAAGCTGTCTGAAGTTTGCCTTGACGTAGGTCTCGTCGTCCATTACCGCGCAATCAAACTTGGTCAACAATGTCGTATACAGTTTCCGAGATCTTGTTTTTGCCGTAAGGTTTTGCTTATCGTTGCGATTTGGAGTCCCTACCTTCTTATAAGTCGATAGTCCGGATCGTTTTTTAGTTTCATGCACGGTTGTAGATGATATTCCCAACTTTTTTTTTTTTTTTTCCCAAAATATATTTTTTATTAAGGCACATGTGGCGTTAGCCTGACGGGGCCGGGAGTCCAATATTTTGACAAATTTTGTCTTACAACTATGTTAGTAATATGTAACCGATTACTCGCGGTTGGCTCGAGGTTAGTATTACAAGTGTTCTCATAATTGGTATGTTGCAGTCTTCGATGCTCTATACGTGTGCCCGGGCTACTTCCTATTGGGATGCAGCTGACCATTAATCAGCAACGCTCCCTAGTCTGTACCCCATATCTAGCGTGGTGCGTCTTTCTCGACTCGAGGAATCCAGGATAGAATGGTCACTAGCCGGCGCAATCATCAGTTCGTGTAGAGTTGTCATGAGCGGTACAACCTTTGGCTCTTGTTGAATGATCAGTGGACTGCACAACCTTCGGCCCGTGCATCTGTAAAGAGTGTGTGTATGTATTGCCGCGACTAAGTAAAAGTTTATCGATCGGATAGGAGGGATATGAAACGGGGACACAACGAAGGAAACATCATTAAACGTTGACATCGGCGTTTCTGAGGAACAGGTATAGATGAAGCAGAAGATCAGGATCCCGGCTACCTAAGATATCCCGGACGGGGATATCCGATTGTCTGCCTTTTGCTCTCAGTGCTCTAGAGAGCTGAGAGCGAGCAGCATGGAACCGGATACACGACCAGACAACATGCTCGATGTCGTGGTAGCCATCGCCACAATCACAAAGATTGTTTGCTGCGAGCCCAATGCGATAGAGATGCGCGTTTAGGTTGTAGTGATTGGACATAAGCCGAGATATCACGCGAATGAAATCACGACCTACATTCAATCCCTTAAACCATGCACTCGTCGAGACCTTAGGGATAATCGTGTGTAACCAACGACCGAACTCATCTTCACTCCACATGCGCTGCCAACTAACGAGTGTGTCCTGACGAGGAATGTGAAAAAAATCATTATAGGCAATTTGCCTTTCAAAAAGTGTGCCTTCTGAAGCGCCCACCTTAGCTAGCGAGTCCGCTTTCTCATTCCCCGGAATCGAGCAATGAGAGGGAACCCATGCTAAGGTAATCTTGAATAATTTTTCGACCAAAACACTCAATAGATGTCTTATTCTTGTTAGGAAATAAGATGAGCGTTTATCAACTTTCATTGAGCGGATTGCCTCTATTGAGCTGAGACTGTCTGAAAAAATAAATTCCCAACTTATTTGCGACATCTCGAACGGAGAGGTTGGGGTTGCGCTTGAAAGCGCTAGCCACTCTTCTGTTCGTCACTGCGGCTACCGGCTTTCGATTTCCCCCAGATCCAGGCTTTCTAGTTATCGATAAACGATCCCCGAACACTTTTATTACTTTGGTGATGGTTAATTTGGCCACATTCAACGATTTTGCTATGTGCTTGCGTGTAGTTTGGATTTTCACGACGCATGTACAAAATTTTGATTCGTCGCTCCTCTTGGTTTGACGCCATTTTGATAACTGAAGATCTAATGTTAAAATCCAAATAGAGGCATCATTCTACACACACACACACACACACACACACACACACACCTACAATATGAGGGTTGATCAGGTTTTTTTATATGAATTATTAGAAAAAATACGGCGAATTTAAGCTGACCACTTTTTGATCCGAACACCCTTTAATACGGGCTTTCTCATGTTCAATCTAAGGCGAAAAGATGCCAAAGTCTGCGTCATCAGCTAGCTTTACAATAGATATCACTGTGGTAACGACTTGGTGTAATTTTATCACTTCGAGATCACTTCTTTCGTGAACACTAAAAAATACATGCGATTACTTCGACGTGGTTTATTGGAATGGATATTTCTGACAATTCAATTTGACATTCTTTCGGAAGTGTTATTTTGACAATTATAGCTGGCCAGGGTAAGTATAAATTTGGTATGTATTTGTGTTATTTTTGCTTATGTACATTTTATAATTCATTTTATATTTATATTTTCTTCTCTTTTTCAGGTTTTATTTTAGCGTCAACACACTGCTTATCTTTTTCCTACTAAAGCACAGTAAATGCGAATTTTTACGTGGATACCATTAACATCGTCAAATTCATAATAACTATGCCAACCAAAGCCAAGATTATGCTTCAAAACGTATCGTTACATTATTACAAGAGAACGGCTGATCAGACTTGAGTCGTCTATATATTGTTGTGTCTGTCTCCACTCAAATTGAAATGATAGAATGCTTTGAAGAATATTTTAAAAAACGAAAATTTCAAAAAAATGGGCAACGCTTATGTACTGCAGTGAAAAGTGAAATCGAAAAAAATGATTACGCATTTGTTCTACAATGATAAGTTTGTCCGATTGGAGATAATTTATTTTGTTAATTCAATAATTAAATAATATAATTGATTTTGACGACATTGATATTTATGTTTCGCCATTTTGTAAATAATCATGGCTTTTCAGGTGGAAAATGAAAATGAATCGACAAAATGTGGTTATCAAATTCGAGTAAAGATTGTCCGATTTGAGCTGAGCACCTTCGTAGATCGATGTAACGGTGAGAAAATTTGTTTTTTTTTTGAAAATTTAGAAGGAAAAAGGAAAAAAAAATCGGAAAAAACTGAGCAATTTGAAACTGGTCTCGAGCTTAGTAATCCGATAGAGTTAATTGCAAATCATCGATTGATATATATTTTCTACTAGCTGACCCGGCAAACTTCGTCCCGCCTACAACTGCTTTTCTGATTTAAAAAATTTCGAACACTCACGTTCACCGAAAACCATTCATATTCATATTCTATATTCACAGTATATAATTTATTTCTTGACATATACACCTGACGCGGGCTGAGACACTTCAATCCTGATACTGACTGTTCAAATCCGTTGCTCCGTTCTTGAGTTAAATCGTGAGGAACGGACACTAAATCATTTTTATTTGTATAGATTATAGGATTTTAGATTTTAAAATTCATTCGTGCCTAGAAATAACAGATGCCAATTGAAATATTGATCAATTAATTTTCTGGAATTCAAGCCACGAGCGTTCGAACGCGAACTTGAATGTTCAGAAGTATTCATATCAAAAAATCGATTTGGGCACGACAAAGTTAGCCGGGTTAGCAGCTAAATGAACTTATAAATTTAGCTCTTTGCGGTGGTCTTAAATTTCGACATGTATGTCGTACTGATCGCAATTATTTTTACTTGAAGAAGCAGTGATGTATAACTTTGTAAGATGAACAAGATTTCTTTTGTTTCTGTAATCTTCTGATGAGTATTTACTAAACTATTTATGTTCATGATTAAAAAATATTTGGTATAATTCTTTTGCGCGTGATATCTGTCGCATGCATCACCGAAATAATTAGTTTGTAACTCTTCGCCTTTTATCTTTCATTTTGAACATACAAAACAATACTCTTTACATCTATACAGTGCCGCAATACATGGAGTTTTCCATTAATCCTTTCCCCGAGCATGGATGAGAACTTTTGTTCATACTGTGTACCGTTATCTATTATGCGTAGGGGCTGTCCACATACCACGTGGACAACTTTAGGGGGGGTAGGGGTTACGAAAATGTCCACGCTTGTCCACGGTGAGGGGGGTGGGGGTTTTGATAATATCAACGTGGACACGTTAAGTATTTTTTAAAGTAAAACATTCAAGTTAGAAGTCAAAATTGAATAAGTTCTGTTTTGTATTTACACGATTTTTTGAACGCCCGCCCTGAGTACTCAGTATTCATCAATAAAAATACTGAACTGCCTGAAAGTGCTGCTCGGTCAAACATCCATATTTTTCATATGACTGAACCTCTTTCCTGAAATGTATATTCTGAAGGTAACGCACTTGAACTAGGATCCAATTTATTCCAATCCATTAAATCCGCCAGGATAAAGATACCCAATAACACAAAGAATGTTATTAAAAATCACGACTTAAGTGCGGGTTGAATTCAGCTTTTGCTCTTGATGACAAAACTGTTTGGTTTGTTTTCGAGAACTCCCAAGGATTTCTGAACATTGAAACGAAAAACAAATTCTTCCCTGAGTATACGGGCCGTATCTCTGGAGATCTATTTTTTGCAATGATGTTGTT
Source organism: Toxorhynchites rutilus septentrionalis (assembly GCF_029784135.1). Classification (NCBI taxonomy): domain Eukaryota; kingdom Metazoa; phylum Arthropoda; class Insecta; order Diptera; family Culicidae; genus Toxorhynchites; species Toxorhynchites rutilus. The sequence continues at coordinate 47,287,384 of NC_073744.1, forward strand.
CTTCATTGATGTCTGGTAATTTTTGTAATACGCTTCTTTTGAGTTGTCTGGAAAGTTCATGCTGCTACTGCTGATTAATTAATTCATTACAGATGTCGAAAATCACAGAAACGAAACATCACGAAAAACATGCATGTAACATGCAAACATGCAACAATGCATGGACTACATATTAACCCATATTACGGAACCCGATCGGATTTGATATATCGCAATCCGAACGAAATTAACTTTTGCATTCTGCATTTCAAGGTTGCAATATTTGTACAATCCAATGGATTTGACTCGATCAGATTAAGGGGGATAGAGACACGAATTTCGGACGTTTGTTCGAGCTCCGAAAAATAAAACAAAGAACATTCTTACCATCCATTATATCACTATTTGTTAATCTATCTAATTGAACGGAAAAAATGTGTATCCATAATTAGAAGCTGATCGAGTGAGGGGGTTCAAAAAAATATTGTGTCATGGCGTACAAGATTCCAGCACTTCAGATTCTCCGAAACAAACAAATCGAACAGATTCTGAATCAGTAAAGATGCCACTATCGCAAGAACCTCGGACAAGTCAAAAACGTGTTTTTTGATAAAATGGCGGAAATTTGAAGAAAAAAATGCTGTTTAAAACATTTTTTTAAGTTTCTTGATTTTTTTAAAATAGTAAAGTTACGAAATCATGATTTTTTATAGGTTCATGCGATAGAAAGATACATACAGACTGTATTCATATAAACATAGATCGGATAAGTAGAACTTGAGATATCGTAGAACTTGAGATAACATGTTTCGAGAAAAACGCGTTTGAAGTTAATTGTTATGGCCGTACTAGATAAGATATCGCATCACTAAAATAGCTATAACTTGGTAAATAATGAGATTTTCGAATATTCTTAAATGTCTGAATTAGAGAAATATGAAGAAAAAAAAAAGATTTTTTTTTCAAATTTCTAGACTAGAATACCCTCTTAAAGAACGCAACATTGTGCTAATTTCAAATCCGACTGGACTCCGAAATAAGGGTTTATTTTACCGAAAAACACTTGAAGGAACTTGTCTCAATCTGCGATTCGTTTCATAAACGCGACGAAAACACATATTTGTAGCGATTTGTAAAGGGCAAATCATTTACAAGAATGTTGAGTTAAAAAAAACTTAGCAAGTGAATGGAACCCCGAAGCAGGTTTTCGCTTGAAGAAAGTTATTGCTAGGTCTGGTAGGACTGGAAGAAAATCAGTATCATGAGCTTCTACCAAGCAACTATTTTCAATGAATTCCGAAAAGTACTACTAGCAGCTGAACGTCAACGATCCAGAACGCTTCTAGGGCACTTCTAAAACTCCACCCGCCTTTCTCACCAGATATTGCATCTTCAGATTATTAACTGTTAAGATTCTTGTAAAAACTTCAACCTACTACATAGCATAAGTTCTGAGAGGATGGAATTTCCAAGTTGCATGCTGAAATATTCAGGAAAAAACGGTGCATCTATGATCGAAAAGATGTATGCCTACAAAAATATGCTTTTGATTTTTTCTTTAGAATCGGCACGAATTTTTAAGGACAATATTTAGCATGATTAAACAATTAAGAGTTGTAGGTCAACGGAATCATCGATCACGATGATACTGCAGATGTTTTGTTTTTACTAGGTTCATTATAGCCATCAGGCACTACCGAACCTGTAAAGACGAAAGTCATTGATGTTTAGACGAGAAAATTCTGTTTTCAAACAAAGTGCTTGATTTCATTGTCTGATTTTTTGAAAACTCAAACAGCCAGCCAGCTTTAATAAAAATACTCGAGAATAAGCTCACAAAGGATATTTTAAAATGGATATGGAGATAACGTGAATGGAATTCGGAAGAAAATAATGAGCTCCCGGACAATGTTGAAAAAAATCGAAGATTTCAAGACAAATCGTTACCATTGGTAAGGCTATAATTTTTATCAATAAACATATGGAATAGACAATAGAAACAAACTTGAAATGAAATTTAAGCGAAAAAATAGAATTTCTTGATTTTTTCCTCAAACCCGGAGGAATGTCCACGTGGACAACAGGGGGAGGGGTATAAGGAATGTCTACGCTTGTCCACGGAGGGGGAGGGGGTGTCTAAAATCATGCTTTTTCTGTCCACGTGGTATGTGGACAGCCCCGTGGTAGTACCGTTTTGGTTCGTGAATAAGTTCAAAAGACATAAAAAGTCGTTTAGAAAAAGTGTGAACTGATACATTGTTGCATAAATTTTAATATTAGTATATTTCTTTGCTGTGGTAGCCGAGAGCAGACAAATGACCGCAAAGTGTTAATACAGATTTTCTGAGAAAAAAAAGGGTGGGTTATATCTATGACATAACCGCAAGGTTAACGTGGGACTACCTTAGTGTAGCAATCATTCGTTTGTATTGATTGAATTTTTAATAGAATGAAACAATTCCCGAATTCAATTGAAATCAATATATGCTTTGTGAGTAAAAATATTGTATAATTCCATATAAGGTCAATTCGTGCATTATGATAGGTTATTTTCTTCTTCACAAGTAAATTTAATGACAGTCCTTTTACGTTTGGTATGATGCCTAGGAAAAAATATGTGAAGGAAAGAATTATCAAACGATTATTTTATTTTACGTTTCCTTCTGAAGTTTACATCTCTCAAGTGTACGTATTTCTCGAATCGCGAATTTGCTTGATTTGATAAAACTTCAGGCACTTGCACAAAGGCAAGCGAGTGCAAAAGTACCCGCAGTTTGCATTTATTTGCTGAGTCGATTTCCTCAGACATCTTGGTTTTGAAGTCTGTGTTAGGCAAACACATTTCAGTCGGAACAAAAAGGCCCTCAACTTACCCGAATTTGCAATGCCAATTTCCTCAGACACCTTGGTTCTAAAGTCTGTGTTGGGGAAACACATTTCAGCCGGAACAAAAATACCCCCGACTTTCATGTATTTACAATGCCGATTTCCCCACGCTCCATGGAATTGAAGTCTTTGTTAGGGAAATACATTTCAGTCGGAACAAAAATGTCCCCGATTTGCATGTATTTGCAATGCCAATTTCCTTAAGCTCCTTAAGCTCCATGTATGTCTTTGTTAGGGAAACACATTTCAGTCGAAACAAAAATACCCCCGACTTTCATGTATTTGCAATGCCGATCTCTCCAACGCTGCTAGGTTTTGAAGTCTGTGTTAGGGAACTCATTCCGGTGAGAACAAAAGTCACCATACTTTCATGTATTTACAATGCCGATTTCCCCAAGGCTACTTGGTTTTGATGGTTGTGTTAGGGAAACCGTAGATCGGGCCAATCAAAATGAGGCAGTTAGGGCATTTAGATAACGTTTAACATTTTATAGTTATTCAATTGATTAATCTAATGAAAAATAACATTCTATTAATTGCGATAGAAACGTAGAAATATTCCCTATCAATTGATGCAAACATCTTTCCGATCCAGCAAGAAATGTTCGAGTTATAAGCATTCGGAATCTTTAATTTTTTCCTGCATGTTCTGTGTTTAGGTTTTCATTTTACACCCCATATACTCCGGTTAGACGTAGTCGCACGTCAAAACACAGAAAAAATTTTTTTTTGAGACCAAAAACGCAGATTTTATTATGGCAACCCTGTGCGTCGGGCGAATGTTTTAGTACAAAACGCAAGCAATGACAGCTGATGAGAAGCAACGCACAACGCGGCATTCTGTTTCCACCTTTATTGGCGATAAACTCTAGCAATAGATTTTTACAATATTTTCTTCATCCCAATTTCTTATTACTCTGGAAATTTTGCAATGCGAGGATAAGAAATAATCGCTTGGTGCTGGGTCCGGACTATAGGTGGGTGCATAAAAACATCCCAATCAAGCCTTGTGTTGTCCTGATTGAACACAAAACCTCTTCTGTTAGCCAGTTTTGAATGTTTCTGGTCAATCGCTAGCTTCAAACGGTTCATTTGTTGACGGTAGAGATCTCAATTTAGTATATTGCACTAAAATAAAAATTTAAAAAAATAAAAAAAAATTAAATAAATTAAAAATTTTGGAAAATAATTAAGTTGCACGTATTTTACTGTGGCAGTATCGACACTAAACTCACCAATCGCAATTTCAGCGGCCTGGCTTGCATTTTAGCATTTATGAAAGCAAAATTGTAAAATGAACCGAATTTTCTCTTTGTTGTCCTCCATTGTTAACACCCTGTAACTCATGACCCTTCACATGATGCAGAAAACAGATCTAAACTTTATGCACAGGTATTATTTGGTAAATGTTTTCAATAAAATAGTTCAATATGCTTTCTGCTTTGGTACCTATTTGATTGAAAATATAATAAAATCATCGAATAAAACGCTTTTCAAATGAAGCGAATAAGAATCAAACTTCGGACACTAAATCAAATTTCGGACAGATTCAATTCAAATTTCGGACACTTTATTTTGTAATTTTATGGACGAAAATTACATTACACTTGATTATATTTTATAGTCAACTGCGAAACACTTACCAAGCAATCACAGTAAACTGTTAACGATGATGAGAACTGATGAAACACGGGAGAAATTTAAATATTTATGAACGGGTAAATTCTACGTGCTCACGCGAAATAAACGTCAAACACAACCGATAATGAGTGGTGCTGTTGAATTTTTCCTTCTATGTGATAATTCAAATGTTATTCTCAAATGAAGCGATAGTGAAACCAAGGGATCACTCTAAAGAAGCAATTGTGATATTAAATTCATAGTTATATCATCAGTGCATGAAGCATTTCAAGATGTTAGAACATAGTGTCCGAAATATGATTCAGAACGGTTTTTTTGTCATATCCTTCATTTCCGTCAATATTATATTTTTAACATTGTATGTCAATTATTTCTTGACAAATCGAGTTATTTTATTTCTAATAACATAATAACATAATCAAACTTCACGTAAATCGACATCGACTATTTTTTAAAAGCACCTCATCCAGCAAATGAGAATGAAAGCTAACAACAATCTCATTTTAAAATAGGCAACCTCCGTTGCGATAAAATTCCTCGTTTATTGCACTACGATTGAATATCAACAAAGAAGGAATTTATATATACACGGCAAGATTAGCTCGAACCGCCCGCCGAATCAACACGGTCGTATCCTTGACTCGAGGTCGCGCCGCCATCGAAGGCGCTATCGAAGACGCCGAAGATTATATCTATTTTTCATACAAATAGTGGCAGCGATTACATCGGTAAGGAAATCCGCCTTCGAAACCAAGCAGGGCATAAATGTACAAATGGAACGGAACATATGATTCCCGAAGCGGAACAGACAAATAGCTTTTCAGCACAGAGGAGGAAGGATTTTAAGTGCAAGGAACGTAGGAAAGCATTGCTTTCCAGCGATTGTTGTGTGTATTGTCTTCGGGAGCATCAGAGCAAAGGTTTGCTTAGGGGGATAAAGCAAAACAAAAATAGAAAGGAGGAAAAAAATATTACAGAAAGGAAGGAATCCTTCCCAGCAGCACCAGCGAAGCCGGGAGTGCGAATCGCTTCGGAAGCGGGAGGATACGAAATTGGAAAATTTATACTGCTCTAAACAAAAATGATAGAGAAGGGTGAAAAGTGTTATGCGGGAAAAAAGAATTTGAACGTCTACAATAGCGGGCGGAAACAAGTATAATAAATTTTCACACTGAGACTATTTGGATTATTAGCATCAACTGTTCTTCTGGGGTGTTTTTGCTATTTTCGATTTTCACCAGGAGAGTCATCAGACGAATGATTTGTGTCTATTGTTGGGCTCGAATAAGCTGAAAAGTTGTATGCATTTGAAATTTAACCCACCGTCTGAACGCCTCCAAAGAGTTATACTTCGACAGTAGCAGGTGCTCTTTCCCGGTACGATTACTCTAATTGCAGAGAAGTACTGTAATGAAATCTGTCAACAATGTTACGCTAATGACCTCCAACTACTGAAGCAGTAGCAGTAAAAGTTTGTGGCCAGAGGTAACCACCAGTCGCAAACCACCCACTGCCACCCTATTTAGAGTAAATGTGAGTAATAGTTTTTACCTGCTAATGAGCAGGCTAATTTAGACGAATTAGTTTCAATTTGAGTTACTTGTTAGAGTTTCCTTCGCACGAAAGAAGACCGAACATCACCGGTTTGAACAGGGCTCAACCGTTGAGCTCATTAGGCGAATATGGCCCATTAGGCATTTGCTCCTTCTCCCACTGGCTGGAGACAGCGTAATTGGTGGGTATACCAGTTGCAGTGTGGTGCATTTTTAGCTCCAAGCCGCTTATCTGGACTTCAGCCATCGCGATTCGGAACTGTGAGGTCAGCTGTCGGTTATTGCAGGTCATTCTTTTTCAATTTACAAGAGCCATTCCGGACCTGTCGACAACGACGGCTTCCCCGAATTCCGAACGGGCAGCGTATTTAACCACCGAGGCATTTTCGGCCGCCGATGGGTGTTGGATTTTTTAAATTGACGCCAGCATGCAAATATTTAATCAGTGGGAATGGAAAACAGTCGAGCTTTAAGTGGTCTAAATGGTGCGCGCGAATCTACCCACGGAACTTGGCATGTTCCGTTATCATCATATATCAGGTCATGTGATACTTTGGTGGTTAGTTTCGATATTATTCATCGGTAGTTGCATGTTTGTCCAAGATTTGAGTTACACCGTTTTGTTAGGGCACAACATGACCGATTTGGTACTATGGATCGAACACATTTTCAAGCATTCTTCACCTAGCTTGATATAGTTGGGTTTCTGCCGTCAAACTAGTGTCTGTATAGAGTGATAAACGAGCAAGAGCGAAGTTTTGCCAGGGATCTCAGAATCAGTCGAGAAGATTAATTTTTTCTTACGAACACATCAGTTATCTGCAAATTTAAAATGTTCGTTGCTCGCTATGGAAATATTAATTATACCAAGGAAGAGATCTGAAAAAGAATGGAAATGGAATTTTCAATAGATTTCTCTAGAGTGAAATTTCCAATACTTGACCACTGGAATCTCTTCCCAGAACTGGAAGGACCCTTTTGTTTTCCCTATCATCAGGAAAGGTGATGAGGTTGCAAACTATCGTGACGTTTCTGCTTTTGGTTTTTTGTTTGGAATGGTTTTGCTGGCAGGGGAGGACGGGAGAAGACGGCCACCCGGGGTATGATGGCCACTTTATAGATTATTGAAACAATCAACTATTGGACAATTATAAGACATTAGTTTTGTGTATTGCATTACACTCAATCATGTATACCCATTTTTGCGTGTGTATAGGTGAAACGTCATGATAAACAATAAAAAAAATCAGATGTCGACGAGCACTAATTTGTTATTTTGCTTTCAAGAAATTTAGTGTTTTAGTGGTGAATATGGACATGTCCTTTGAAACCAATGTTACAATAATAAACACACGGGCCGTGTGATTGTGTTTGTATAGAAAACGGTGTGTTTTTGAAGCATTTCATAGAATTATTGAGACACTTTTGCTTGACTCATAGCGGGGGCAAGGTGGCCACCATTGTAAGAAATGAGATTTGCTATAAACGCACCTTTGATCGCGCCTAATTGACGAATTGAATGAGAACATCATGTTGGTTGAATAACTCAAGGCGCATTCATGATAAATTTGATGTTTTTTTCAAATACCAAATATAATAAATTTTAATTTTATTTTAATCTATATTTTAATTGTCGCAAGGGTTGCACATCAAGCACGTTATAGTTACCTATAACCTATATACAACACCTCCCACTCTTGTCACGCTTGATCTAAAATACAACGACCTTGATATGTAGCACAGTTTTGCCGGAAACTGTCATATTCTAAACGCCGAGATTTACGAGTCACTCCATGTGGCCATCTCACCCTTAGTGGTGGCCAACTTGACCCATCATGATTTTAGTAGCACCGTTTTCATACCTTTTTAATTTATCATATAACATTATGAAATAAAAGGAAAAACTTTTGGAAATCAACGTGATTGCAGAAAAATCCTTAAGGTTTGAAATGAAATGCCTCAATTTTGTATGCATTGTGTTTAATTGTACTCTATGCTTAGGGTGGCCGTCTCGACTCGATTATCGGGAGTATTTAAGTTTTGATTTCTTTTCATTTTTTTGATCAGAAATTTTGAATAATTTGTCTATATACTTTATAAATATGATTATAAAATTGAACGCAGCTAGGTAGAGGAGGGGGCTGGAATAGGGATTGTGAAAGTGCTCCATTTATCTTCTTTTTATTGTTGGGAACTGCTAATTATTTGGTCCAAACAACTGCTAATTTTGATGATGAAAAATATTCGTCGTTCTTTCCATGTCAATTGACGAAAAGTGAAATAGCATTCACAGTTGTTCGATCTAAGACAACCATTGCGTTCATACATAAATTTGATAGCATTTGATGAGACATCCATCCAACATAGAATAGTGGATCTAGTAATCTTCTGAAAGCACATGTTATAACAAAAAAAAACTAATTTGATAGAATCGGATAAAAAACCACAGAAGGGTTGTGTCCAAGACACGACCACATAGTTCACGTAGAATTACTTTAGGCTATCTGTTCCATGATGATTTTGGATGTTTGAAATCCATCATGAAATGACTGAGTAATGAGCGATTCTCAGAGTAACGAAGCAACAAAATTTTCAAGCTAACGAGGCGAGGCGAAGCAACTGCAACGGGTCGAATTTTCGCCTACTGTTTTAACCGAGAAAAAATCAGCATGCGACGGATAGTCTAATGTAATCCTACGTCAACTATGTGGTCGTGTCTCGGACACAACCTCCTGTGACTTTTTATAAGTTGCATTAGAATCACCATGAAAAACAAAAAAAAACGGTTTCTTTTCTCTAACTTTTATTTTTCAAATTATAATAATCGTCGAGTTCTAGATGCAAATTTCCAACTAAATTCGTTCCCTGGATCATTGTTCAATGGTGTTGCGAATGAAACATATCGCAACCAGTAAATGAGCAATTTGAAATTTCTAAAATTAAATATTGGCCTCTATTATATAATTCAAGTTGAACATAATTTTACTCATTTTGCAGTTAAAGATACAGTCGGGTGAAGGTTGTCGGTATAATTTTTCGAGCTGTTTGGTTTGCTTCTTTCATTCCTGATGTTTTGCTTTGGGAAATATTTTGGCAATGTTTAAAAATATGCAATTCGCCGAAGTTAGGGAAGAAACTCGATTACATAAGATTCTATCGATTTTCAAAATACGAAATTTGTTCAGTGTGATAGTTATTCAATTTTCATAATAGGAGCCAATATTTCAGATAGATGGTTTTATTGAGGACTTGTTAACTTTTTTTTTTTTCAAAACAACAGATTTTTTGAGATAGCGAGTTTAATTTTATTCTGGTTGTAGTTCAACTCCTACATTTTAAGAATGAAATTTGATTTCGATCATATGACCATCGCGGACCCGTTTGCAGCGATCGATCCAACGTGGCCACACATTCCGACCTGAATAATGCGAATTTCGTGTTGGATGTTGTCTTTGAACTCTTCTAAAGTTGCTGGCTTGCTGACCTAGACTATAAACTTGGCATAATCGACATAATCGACAGGTCCATTTCTCGAAATAACACATTCACCAAATTTACTTTTCTACACATCTATTGTGACGTGTTCTCTGTTAATGCCATTCGCTTTCTTCTTAGTTTCGAATAGTTTTCACTTAATCAGAACCCAGTACTTTTTCACTGTGTGTAGAGCACCTTAGCACGGCTTTTTGCAGTGAAATTTTGCCTATCATCACGATTGGGCACCTTTTTCACGTCGTACGCCTTCAATCCATGCCTCTGCTCAGGTATGGGCAAAATCGCATCGAAATTCGTTCAACAACACTCAATCACAGATAAAACTCACCCTTCTATTCTCCGTTTGTGCCTCACTTTATTTGAGACAGAAAACATTCACCTATCCTCTTCGCAAAGTCCATTCTCGATAGGAACGGAGAAATACTGTCTCGATTCCGCTCTTCTATTCTCAGAAATTTTTGCATTCCCCCATTTGCCTCATTTGCTTGAGCAAGCGAGTGTCTCTGTAACATCATTCGTTTTTCACTCAAATAGCAATCATTGAGCCTCGATAGCGGCAGTAAAATATAGGTAGATAGTTGAAATCGAGTTGTTTCCTGTGCACTATTGCAATGACATTTTTTTGTTTCTAGTGGATCGTTTCATCTAAGCCAGCGGTACTCAACCTTTTTTTCATAGGGGCCACAAACACGTATTATTATTGTGTCGCGGGCCGCAAATAAATAAATAAAGAAGAATGATCTCCAAGACCGCATTGTTAACTTAGAACTACACAATCATTGCAGGAGAGTAGAAACATCAAAGTAATTTAATAATAAAAAAAATTGATACAAATATTTGATAGCAATGACAAGGGTCGATAAATAAATGCTTTCACTGAGTGAAGAGCGCGAACTTTTCGCGAAGCAATTTGAGAAGATTGTCAAATTGATTCCAAGCATTGAAATGTACTGTTGATTGCTCGCTGTCTGGAGAACTGAAACTGAATTACTGATCTTCTTGAATTTCCAGGTAGTTGTTCAGTATCTCTTAGCAAAATTACATCTTTAACGCAGAATGAACCATCTCAGGAGACGTCAACGAACGTCAACAGGAAATTCGAATTTATTTTCTGCTTTAATTTTGCTCTACACTATGCTTGTTTCTTGCATATTCTGAAGATCCATTCTGCAGTGAAAAAAATTTTCAACACAGTATCAAAATTGAAATTGAGATTGGTCAGGGCGAGCACAATATATAGAGAACATTCACTGATAGCCAACGACATGCATCAACAAATCTCGACTACGAAGGACTCATATTTATAGATTTTAGTGATTTAAATAGTTCTATTTTAACAAACTATTGGGTCATTAAGTAACCAGCATATACGAGTGCGGTCCGATAAGTACATAGCTCTTCGCCCGATGGTGTCAGTATCGCAAGAGAGATTACTTATCGTGTAGTACATTATCGTAAACGTCTACTGTCCAAATTTCAGTCGAATCGGACTCGTAGTTTGGTTTCGACCGTGGAAATTTCGCCGTCGCCACGGCCAAATTGGTCGAATTGCACTACGAACTGCTGCCCGTATTCTCCGTATTCTCCAGATTTGGCCCCGTGTAACTTTTTTCAAGTGTATCGAGCTAAAAGGAGACTATGTTGAGAAATAAAAAAAAAATTTTTTTTGTAGGCTAAGTACTTTGGACTGCCCTCGTAGCTCGTAGACATTTGATTCTTCGAATGAAGTGTTTACAAGGCGAATCCGTTCAACCGTCAAAAAAGTATTAACGGTTTTGTGCGTTGCTCCCTAAACGTAACGTTCTGCTTTTAGAAATTTACTTACACCCCAGTACAGATTCAAATGTGATGGGATTTGAAAAAAACAGAGGCACTACTCACCAGACGGCGTACAAATCGACGTTGTGTCCCCACCGAACAAAACGGCATCATGCCGAGCGATATCTATCTTTCATTCTTCCTTCAATCGAGCAAAACCGCTGTGTGACATCAGCATTGAGAAAGACTACTGTCTGATAGTTGGAGCGAGATGACTTTGATGATGTTGTTGTTTCAAATTATAGAGGCTTTAAAATTCTTCAGTTCATTTGCCTCTAGCCTTGAAAAAGTTCAACTTGAAAAAGACGGGTGGGTAATGTCGGGGACATAACCGGAGTGACGTAGGACTCTACAAAGGGGACAGCTTTTGTTAAATATATATTTAAATATATTGTTTTATTTTCTTCTCCTGCGTGAATATCTACCTATCTACCTGAAAAATGGATTAGTTTACTGTTTACTCTTTATGAATATGTTGATGGTTCTGAAAAGAACCTTTGGTATTGTATTTTCCTTATCACTCGATATTCCCATCTTGTTCGGTTAAACCTTCCTGTTTAGCTATTGCGTTTGCCACTCGCCACAGCTTTCACAGTTGGAAAATTTCTTCCCATCCAGCTTGTGACATATTGTTCAGTAAATTACATTTAATGCGACGTGCCGGAGCAACACTTTGCCACTCACTGAAACTAATTGTTGCCTTGATGAGCGCCGAACCGAAGCTGCTCTGTTCTTGATGCGGGTTTTCTGATTGTCGTGAGCAGCTTTGTAAGCCAACTCGAGCACTCCGACGGCCGAAACTCTATAATCGCTGTTAGGTATACTGGTGCTCCGGCACCAATCCGTTCGGCCTAGTTACCCTTGCGGAGCAATCAGTGAATGTGACCAACAGGGAACTGGAGACCTGCACGGTTCGAGTGAGACTTTGCCTTTCCCTTAACTTGTCCTCCTTTGTTACGTCCACGATGCCGATGCCGTACAACCACACGGGTTTACGGTTTGAAAGAAAATAAGATATTTTTTTGGGGTCCGCGTGTTTTATACTCTAGCGCAGGGGTTTTCAAATGGTGCTCCGCCGGAAATTTGTGCTCCGCTAAGTTATAGCAAATGCTCCACTTGAAAACCCACCTTGGAATAAAACAATCTTTAATTCGATTTCACAGCGCATATAGTGCTTTATTTTGTTTACTTCGGGTAAAATGCCGTGTAACTGCGGCACGCAACCGAAATATAGTTGTTCCCAGTTAGGTAATGTCAATGCAAGTATGATTTGTTTTGTTGATGGAAAAATGTAGGTGCTCCATCTATTTTTTTTGCTATAAAAAGTGCTCTGCCATAAAAAAAATCTGAAAACCCCTGCTCTAGCGGTACACACTCACAGGATAGAGACAAATCGGCAGACTCAGCCAGAGGGGCGAGTCCAACGAGACGAACGAATGAGCGTTAAAAGGGAGCGATGGCAAAAAAATACATTCATTACGATTTGTTCGCTCGTTGGATTCACATGCAGGCTAAAAAGGGTCCTTTTCAGGATCACAAAATTATCTTCAATCTAAAGAGTTTTGTTGCCACTCGCCACAGCTTTCACAGTTGGAAAATTTCTTCTCATCCAGTTTTGTGACTTGTTGTACAGTAAATTACATTCAATGCGACGTGCCGAAGCGCCACTCAGTGTCGCATTGGAGGCGATTTTAACCTGTAATTGAACATTTGCGATGACAGTGGTACAGTGTCGACTTTCAATGTGGGGTCATAATTTGGATCTCTATGTTTACAAAAATGTCCAACTAAATAAGTCGCATTACATGTCCGTCCAATTAGCTAAATGTCGATCTAATTGTAAATTACTGTACTTTCAATCTGGAAACAATTTAAGAATTGGTGAAAATTGAATAATCTGGAAGTCCCCAACTATCAATAAGCTCAGAACAACTGCCAAATTCACATACTCATCAGATCCTGGCAAACAAATTATGAAAAAATCAATTTGTGTTTTATTATTATTTTGGATAATGTTTTAGAAAGCATTGAACTGTATTTCCTAAACTCTTTTTTGGAAGGTTTAATGGCCCTGAAAAGCGCCTTGTTTTATGAAATGGTTCCAATTTAGAAAACTTAGTACTCGTGGTTTTGAAAAAAACCATTTCGAACGCCCTCGATGCCGCCTTGTTCTGGATTTGCCACAAAAGCAGTTTGTATAAAGAACAAACTTTTTTCTTCTGCTACCTGATGCCGTTTTGCGATTGCGATTGCCACTCGCCACTCGCTGCAACTGCCTCTTGTTGTCTTGATGTGTTCTGTTCTGAATGCGGTTTTTCTAATCGTCGCGAGCAGCTTTACCAGCCAACTCGATCACTTCGGCGGCCGAAACTATATAACGCCGGCTAGGTGGACTGGTGCACTGGTACTAACGCGCTCAGCCTAGCTACCCTTGCCGGGAACTCCAGATCAACACGGTTCGAGCGGGATTTTGCATTTCCCTTCACTTTTCCTCCTTTACCATGTCCAGACATGGCTGCTTGGGTTGGTTTGTTGATGTGTTGTGATGCGAACCGATGTGGTGTACGGTTTGAATGAGAATGATCGTTACGGCAGCGGAGCGGGGATTTTTAAGCTGACTGGCTGGCTCGAGAATTCCGCATGTGTGAGACTGCGACCAATGTTTCGTTCATTTTTTCTTTTTCCTTTCCAATCGTGCTTCATTCCATTTCGCTGCTGCTCTGGTTGCCCGTTTTGGTCGGTACGATTTGAGGAGCACAAAATGGACCAATCAAAAATGGGCACATAGTGCATTTTGACAATGCTTGATATTTCACAATTATTCAATTATTTATCTCAAGAAAAATGAAATGTTATTCGTTATGATAGATGCGTAGATATATTTCCTGTCAATTGATGCAAAAACCTTTGCGATCTATTGAGAAATGCACGAGTTATAAGCGTTCCAAATCTTGCATTTTTTCCTACTTCTTCAGTGCCTAGATTTCCATTTCACCCCCTATATCTTCCGGTTAGACGTAGTCCTACGTCAAAAGTAAACTTAACACTCGGCCTTAAGAAAAATTATTTCGAAAGCCTCCCTGCTGTCTGGTCACTAGTTAGATGGCTGATAATTTGTGAACACTGTAATTTGAATTCGCGAATGGCTTGTTCACTCAATTAATAGAATACGGTGGAGCTTAGATTGCAATGTTTTGTCTATCCACATTGTCCTTAGAACGAATACTGCATTTGCATTTCGAATGACAGATTTATGCTCATCCGATTAGCAGTGATATTTAAATATTGCACCTCGACCACTGGAACATGATAGGAAAAAGTGTATTCTCCCAATTTTTGTTAAACTTTAAACGTATATGGGTTAGGCAACCGTAATGTATTACGTTCCGGAAAAAAATAGAGAATTTCCGATTCGATAGGAATGCAAACCATCAAAATCCGTTCAGAGCTAAAATAATTATTAACGTTAGAGCTATTTCATAAAAATGTGACGTGCTTTCTGATTTGATAGCAACGATAAACATAATTGTATGTCAAATAAACTATATAAATAAACATGATTTGGTATCCGTTCCTCGCCATTTAACTCATGAACGGAGCAACGGATTTGAACAGTCAGTATAAGGATTGAAGTGTCTCAGTCTGCATCAAATGCATATGTCAAAAAAGAAATTATATGCTGCGAATATAGATCGAGCACAGAGAAATAATTATCGGGGAACGTGAGTGTTCGAAATTATATGAATCAGAAAAGCAATTGTGGGCGCGACGAAGTTTGCCGGGTCAGCTAGTAGGTAATAATTTCATATTTATTCACTAACGTCAACAAGACTAGCCCGGATTAAATATATTTAATAAATATTTGATCTACTAATATCACTTAATGGTAACGGATCAGATGGGCCAACCAAAAGAGCCCGGTGGGCCGCATGCGGCCCGCGGGCCACAGGTTGAGTATAGCTGATCTAAACCAACGCAAAAGACCATATTAACGCAAGTTATTGATGAGCGGGAAGGTGGATTTCAAGTGCACTTGAATGCTGACAAGGAAAAGAATACAAGGGAAATAAAATCATGCATACACGCAGATTCAATCTATTTTGACTCTCTTGTTATTTTGTTTCGTGCGATCCTTCCAAAGGAATATTCATTCATTGAATGTTGTTTTCCTCTCTTAGTTTTGTTATGTTTTCTATCAGTCCCGAATGAAGCTGGTCGGGGAGTGTAATATGATTCATCGTGCAATCTCACGATTGTTTGCTGCACTCTTTTCGCCATGATTATTCCAAGCAGATACAAGACTGATTTATAATCAGGTGTGGAGAAATGAGCGAATGAACTTTTCCATACTTGCCTCTGCTTCACTTTTTGTACATATGATTTGATTTTCCAACCTTTCGAGCCACATTGCCAACTGAAAAATTGGGATGTTTCTCAATAATGGCAACCACCTTTCGGTCCATCTATCGGGAGCATACTTTTCGATTTGTTCCGCTTCCAACCTTCCGATCCACAGTTAAGCGCTGGTCAAACGATTTACACACACTAAACACGGTACTCTTCGGTAGTTTGAGCTTTTTGGCGAGATCGCGTACCGACAGTGTTGGATTTTGCTGCCGTTCGCGCAAAATGCGTTTGCGTACATCCACTTGATTTAACGCCATTTTACCAAACTGAAGAAGAATGTAAACATGTTGGACATCGAAATAAAGAGAAGGGTTTCAGCTGTCATGTAAGTGAAATATTTCATTGATTAGTGAAATATTTCATAAAATACTCAGAAAGAAAAGTGTCCGAAATTTAACGTGGACAGGCTCAAGGTGAAGGTGGAAGCTAGCCATTGTAGTAGTATAGGTAAACCCACGTGTAAAAATGGGCTAATAGTGCTTGTGAGAGAAGAGCAAAGCACACGTAAATAGATCAACTCACTTATCAGACTGTGTGGCGCTTCATTGCCACGAGTCTTTGAATATATTAAAAAAAATAACAATTCAATCCTAAAGTAAAATTTATGAACGATATGTTCCGATGAACAATTGCAAATATATATATTAGGCTGTCAAAAAAGTCCTGCGGTACTATCGAGCATATATCGAGCTACTTTGTGAATCCATGCTTCTTCAAATGGTTAATAACGGTGCAATTTTCTTACCCTATGTTAAAGTTGCTAAAACTTACATTATAGACCCATTAAACGTAAAAATAATGATTGTATTGATATCAACACAATTTTAATCTATTGATTTTCATGACATGAAACGCTATGACTCAGGAATAACATTTTATTGAGTGGTTTTGATAGCTGTTTCGATGATGTTGTCTGGCATCAGTGTCGAAAAAATAATGATGCTTTCGCCAATACAAACAAAACCATTGCCGAAGATTGAAACATGAAAATTTAACTTTCAGAGCACTTGCTCGAGTTTTCCGACGTTTTTCACTATACAGTGCGACAGCAGATGAAAATTTAATATCTTGTGAGTAATCGATTAGAGTTTGGTTGATATTACTTCATGGGAAATGTGCGAAAACGATCATTTTCTTCGCAAAATAATTGATTTTTGGGCGAGGGGTGAGGGACGGAGATGAAAGAAATGAGCGCCATTGTGGCAGCCATTTATGACTAGCTTCCACCTTCACCTTAAGCTATTGCATCTCATCTAAGGAAAATTCTCAGAATCTTTCTGTGCCCGCTTATTCGTTTTGTGTTTTATGTTTTTCCTCGAGCTGTGAACGCTAGCGAATATTTCATTGGAAGTGCATCTGACATTGCAATTAACACAACCATCCAAGCCATGGCAAAGCAGGCGAAAAAAGAGAAGAATGATTATAGGTCGCTTCTAGCCTTCAGTGTTTAGCTTTGTGTGTGTTGCTTGCGAAACTTACAACTTGTTCATTTCCTGTACATGTGAATAGCACTTTTCGATACTTTTAGTTGCCGTTCGTATTTGCTCTCGTGCGCATCGGCTCTGTACTGATGCAACAAGCTCCTAGCTTTGTTGACGGTTTTGACCGAGAGTCGAGAAACGATTTATCAGAAACGGTCATTCTCGCGATGTTTCATTTTTATCGCTGCAACTGTGTGCATCTGTTAGACGCGTGTTTGATGCTTGTTAAATGGCTATGCACGGAAGATGCCTCTCGTTAAATACTCAGTGCAATGCGTGCATTGATATAAAGAAACAAATTACGACCTATGACCAATTAGTGTATTGTTCCCGCAAAGGAAGGAAAGAATCGTTGCTTTTCGAAATGATTCTACAAAACCACGCAAGCCATCAAACCTTTTCATGTCCTCGGAACTTCTTACTAAAGAATTATTCATGAATTTTCGACGTATTCGCAAATAATATCCGAAATGATAAACCAACAAATTAGAAAAATAGATTGCGTAATCCAACTTCCTAAGCGGTCGTGTCTCGAATACAACCCCTCGAATTTTTCTGAACATAATCAGAACAAATTAAGCTTCGAAATCGGCTCTGCAACGATTTGATGAACGCTATTTTGAGATGAAAACATTTGACTAAACATCGTGACGGCAGCACGGCAACTTTAATAAATTATAGTATGCAATCTAGATTCAGAAAAACTATGTATAAGCATCATCAAATACACGTATAACTTGCAAATGTAAATGGAGTGTTTGTAATAAATAAATGAGTATTTTTTTCATGCTAATAAATAAAATAGATTTTTCTCTACAACGAATATTTTCGATGGTACAAATTTTGATACAGATTATCGCAATAAGAAGCACAGATGAGAAAAAAAAATTTACTCCTCTGATACAGATTTAAATGTGGCAACACTGCCGAGGAGCATTGACATTAGGAAATAAAGTGCAACACATGGTAAGCTTGTGTATTGTTCTCGCGAGAGCAAGAATTGAACCATCGGCTCTTCACAGTGCCGATGGTTTGATCTATGGTGAATGAAGAAAATGAGAAGGAAGATCTTTGTACGCATGGTCCACTCCATAAACAAGTACACCGTTCGAAACAACGTTTTCACGTTCAACTGATAAATCAAATACAAAAGGAGGCAATTTGTCAAACCCTTTTCATCCCATGATAAAGAAATAAATAATTCTTTCAAATCAGAAGCCTCCTAATTGGTTATACAATCAGATCGAACAGTGGAACGCTGATGAAGGTTAGGGGCTCCCAGAACGAGGAGTTTATCTTTCAGTTCAATCTAGCAGCGGCTGGCCACAAACAGTGCTAGCTTGGACGATCAATTCTCTAAATGTTTTGGCCTTTGTGCCCCGCTCACTGATATCGATAAACCCTTTTGTAGCTCACTCAATTCCTCATCAATTCATTTATTTCCTTTCCGGCCGGGAAGTCTCTGCCGAACTTGTTCGCGCCGTGATTCAAATGGCTTTTGTCACAAAAGCGAAAAACCACGTGAGGAAAGTGAAGTAAAATTGAAGCATTTCTTGTGAACACATACATTCACACGTACCCCACCTTCTTCAATACACAGGTGAAGATTTATCGTTTTTTGCTCTGATGTTTCTACCCTTCCGCGCTTCTTCCGAACATCGTTCTTCGCTCGTCCTTCTCTTATCCTTGGTCCAACGAGATATGAGAGTGATGGGTGGGTGTAAGGGAGGGTAGAAAGAGTGGCAATGCAGGAAAAATTTACTTCCAAAATCTAGTGTTTTCCTCACGAATCGCTACAAATCCCAGTTGCTACGTGTGGGTGGATGATTTTGGTGCGCCAAGCAAGGAAGCACCATTCGGTGAAAGAATGAATGATGAAAAATATTTCTCGGGGGAGGCAAGACTTATTCCTACCAGGCTGTACGATGCTGAGCCGAGATGAGAAACGGGGTCGGGTCCGCCGAGATGGAACACTGGGAATGTATCTTTGTCAAATATATTCTTCAAAGCGACGTGTCTCTGGTTCGATGCTTTATTCCCCTCGGGGAGCCGGGATTCGAGAGCGCGAAAAAAAAACGGAAGCTCGGTTCAATAGTCGTGATGTAATTTTCGGGAATGTAATTGAACGAAGAAATATCGATATAATGGAAGCGAGCCAGGTGCAATAAGGAGCTGCGCGACAGGTATCGGGGCAAAGCTGCTTCCTGGCAGCCGTCGATATGAGAAAACTTACGATCCTTGGGTGCACCGGGGAGATATATAGCAGGGGCGGGGGGGGGAGGCGGTCCGGGAACAAACGAAGGATTATCTCGCTGATTTTGAGCCCGGAAACGCCTTGCCGCTCACAAAAAGTCGATGAATAGATTCTGCTGATAGCGCCGAGTGAAAAGTATTCCACGTTTGAAAGACTCGAAGTAATAATAATTCCTAGTCGCCTCATGTACTTTATACGAATTTCCCATGGTTGGAACTTCCGGGAAAAGTATTCACTAGAAAATGGTGTATTGCAATTGCAGAAGTGAATTGTTGCAATGCATTTTCAGATAGCTAAAACTGATTCTTGATTTCATTATTTGCCAGATCTTTGCGCGAAACTAATGAATGTTTTCAGCACACATTTAATCCACCGAAAGTGTGGATTCCGCATTCTATACATGTATTTCCATCGCGAGAAGGAGAAATTAATTTCGTTCAACATATCTCCTCTTCGCTGCCTCTCGTGACAACCTTTGAGTTTCCTGCAACATATAACGAACTGATGAGCCCGTTCCTATGGGAGTATTCCGCCGGGATATTTATAAATCTAATTAATATCATTTTTTTGTTCTTTCTACTTCAGTGCAAGGATGTTGAGTTCAAGGCAGAGTTAAGTCGGAGTGCGATCATTTGAAAGATTAATGTTAACGTTATACTATATTTTCTGCACGCGTTCTTAATGAAAGTGACGACGCAATGCTCTTGTAGAGTATCTTAGAATTGATTAGAGTGCTGCAATGACAGATGTGATTAGTTTGCTCGGCCCAAAAAACAACTCGCATTAAATTTCCCAATCAATAACTCCTTTCTATTCCAGCTCCTATCGCAACGAAAAAAAAAACTAGATTATGACAATATGAGACTGTCAAATAATCTGATTGATGGTGTAGAACTTTTATCACGATTTTATACAGTTTCTTTTGATGAAAATTTCACCTTAGTAACTTAATTTTAGTTCAACGGTAAGTGAGCTTGAGCTTGAGCTCGGGTAGACTGTACAATTCGTAGTTGCTCTCCGTGATTGACCTGAACCAACCAAATTGCACAAAGAACACACAGAATGACGCTTGGGACTAGCAAATCATTCTCGTTGTGCCATTTTCGGTGATTCGATTGACACGTCCTTACAGTCACCAGGGGAAGGGAAGGAATGTTAGTATGATATTCGCCGCCCGAAGGCCAGAAGGGTCGCCTCTGTAGCGTGGTTCCCTAGCGTTTATCATGGGAGGGATAGTTGTTAGTATGGAGAGGTAAGAATCAGGATTTACTGAGGTAAGTGATTTGATTATGTAAACGCGAATTATCGACCACTCGGAAATACGCAATTCCGAAAATCGAATGCTTCACAACATTCATCTATTATACATCGTGCACATTTTCATCGAACTCTAAACACAACGACGGAGAGTTATCTTCTTCATTGAACTTCAATCATGATGGCAGAAAGTTATTGTTGGGAAAACTGACAAGGTAACCTAAAAAAATCTCCTAAAATTAACTGGGACGGCGATATATTTCGTTATTTATCGTTCCTGCTCTTTAACAAACTCCACTCGCGATTGGGGTGAACAATTACTTTTTAAATAAACAATTACATTATATAAACTCACATGTATAACTGAAAATTAATATATAACCTTATCTTATTTTATCAATAGATGCAGACTAACACAACCGAGCACACGAAAAATCGAGAACAATAATGGAAGTATAATTAATAGAAAATTGTCTATAAAAGTTTTAACATTATCGAACAAAACGAAAATCAATGGAAACTTTCATTATTTTTTTCTAATTTTGAAAACATAACATTTACCATCATACCACAATTTAGTTAATTAAATACAAAAATAAAGTAGATACACATATAATGCCATTCCACGCCAAATCGACACAGCGGCCCCAAGACTTCCGTGAAAAGTGGGAGTTTCGCTTAGAACCGCGAAACATCAGACCCACCCCCCTCTATTCCCTCACTCGGGCACCCATCTCAATTACAGGGTGGTTCGAAAAATCAAACGCCTCACCTCCCTTTAAAAATGACCACCTTAAAAACTCAACATTGGACTCCGATGACCGACATATTACACCAATCTTTGGAAAAGCCCCCCGGACCACCCTGAAATGGAAATGGGTACCCCAATGAAAAAACAAGAAAAAATATGGGTCCAATACTCTGCAACAAGAAACAAACTCCCACTTCCCACGAAAATCTGAGATCCACCACATATTTTCTGCACAACCTCCTAGAATTATTTTATTTTTCATAAAAAAAACAATCTAAACAAACTTTTCCCCGAGTGCAGATTTTCAACTCTTCTATGGGTGCTCATACACTGTTTGACCGAAGCCAAATATTTGACTCTTTTTGACAGATAAAATTTGGTCAACATGTACTGATCAAATATATTCTACACAAAACACGACAAGCAAATATTCAATTATTGGATGCCTAAAATATTTTTTCAGTCTGTTCTTCGAACCTGTCGGTACATGGTTAGGTTACCTTGGATATTTCAGTTGATTTTTTTTCCATGTTCGGTGTTTGATATTGTTTACTACTG
This sequence comes from Toxorhynchites rutilus septentrionalis, assembly GCF_029784135.1. NCBI lineage: Eukaryota > Metazoa > Arthropoda > Insecta > Diptera > Culicidae > Toxorhynchites > Toxorhynchites rutilus. Next base: position 47,309,464 of record NC_073744.1, read on the forward strand.
TTTAAAATTGAAGAGTGGCAAACAAAATAGTGTTTGTACAAATATCAAATCAAACCTTATCTGTCAAAAAATATCAAATATTTGACCTCCGGGCAAACAGTGTACGGCCACCTTATGCAACTCGTCCAAAGAATAATACATATAGGGGAAGTGGGGGCATAGTGGTCACCCTAGGAAATATGCCCATTTCCGGCGTCCACATACCGCTTCAATTCACGTATTTCGAAGAATATTATAGTTCAACTCATTGATGTGATGCCGTATGCTATGGTTTTTACTATAAAAAATCAAAATAGTACATTTTTCACCATTAGAAAAATTTGCTTGGAGGAAAAGTGGTCACTCTTACATATCAAGCTAAATGGGATAGATTTATGTGTTTTTTTCGTCCAAATTTGTTCGAATCAAATTTGATATAGTAGGTACATGTATGAAATAAGCTTGGCCTATTCACCTATAGTCCCAATTTAAATTTTCTCATGCATTCAAAAACGTAGTAAGAATTTTTTGGCATATTTTCCTAGGGTCAAAGTCACAAAAGGAATCTCCTCAAGAGCAGAATGCGATTAGGTATATCAGCTTTAGCAACAGAACATTGTAAGTCGTTATTCACCTATGACCACTTTGCCCCTAAACATCAAAGTGAGTGCTATGCTAATTAATCGCTGAGATTGAAGAAAATATCTATTCAGCTCTCCTAGAATATGTGAGCAGTTGTCCAAACTGATGATTTGTCCAACATATCAGATTGAATAGACTAAATTTCATGAGAAATTCCTTAGATACCATGCGGACAGAACTATGGCCGAATGGCTATCGAGAGAGCAATTTCTTTTTTTATTTATTTTTTGACATGCGACAGCTCTACTGAAGTACAGGGTGACTCAAAAGTCATTAAAGGCTTCAAACATAAGGTGATTATCGATACGGCATCTATAGTCAATAGTTTTAGTACCAAATAAACAGGTGACCACTTTGCCCCCCATGACCAATTTGGCCCCACTACCCCTAGCTGAGGAACAAGATTTCTGATACAAACTTAAATTCAAGTACACTGCCATGTGTGGATTAAATATATACAACTGCGTCTTGTCACTCTACTATGAAACATAAAAATAGAAAACCAGCGAGATCGTGTTCACAAAACTAGATTACAAAATACACACACTAGCACATTCTCCATACATCAAGTTCGTGTAAACATCGATACAAAGTACATACTACATTAAAAATACACAGATCAGATAATTGAATAAAAAAATATGAGATGTTGTGTTCAAGACAAGGCATTGTTGACGTAGAACTACGCTGTAGTCTAATTCAAGTCGCTTGTTCATAGCTGCGGATAGTATTTTATAATGCTACGAAAATTTGGAATAACCTACCAGTTTGGTCGCCCTGAAATGTTTTCTTTTATTGTAGAATCATTTGACGATAATTGTTTGATGATTCATTCTTGTGCTCGCAGAACAATACATGCTCGAGATAAGCGCAGCTGTCATCCTTTGTGGAGAAAGTTTTCCTACCGTCATGCGAAACCAAATCACTGACAAAATTCCAGAACATTTATTTTCTTGGCGAGCTGACGATAGCCTAGCTTGATAATTCCTCACATAATTGTGTAGCTCAAAACATTAATGCAATGGTGTCAGTTTGATGCAATGATTGCAATGCCAGAGACATCGGCGAGTGAGTAATTTGGTCGCGTTCACAACTCAGTCCGAAACGAAGACATGTGATGGCGCAAAACTAGGAAGAACAAGCGATGTTCATCGTTCCGTATCTGGAACGATACTGAAAGTTTGCTTTCTCTTCCTTTCCTTGTTTAATTAAAGAGACTTTAAACTTCTTCAGTTCATTCGTCTCTAACCTTCAAAAAGGCCCTTGGAAAACTCTATTCTTTCCTCATATTACTCCTCCACCCCCATTGCCTTGAGAAAACCATTCGATCCCTCGCCGTCCAGCTCGCTCAGCAACAGTGTCCTCACGGAGAATGACGTTTTCCTCAGCAAGATCCACTATTTATACTCTACGGATACGGAGACTTTACATCTCACGATTCTCCCTTCGTTGCTCGTCGATAAGTTGCTCGTTATTGACAGCTCTGTTCGGGAAGGCACACAAATGGACAGAACAAATGTATGAGAAAATGGGAATGCTTCCAATTTTCATCAATTTAAACCATATACAGACTATGGGATTATAATGTGTAGCATATCAAACAAATCTTAGGGAATTTCCGATTCGTTTGGTATGTAAATCGCCAGAATCCGTTAACGGCAAAAATAGTTATTAATGTTAAATTTGTTTCATATGAACGTGACCTGTTTTCTGATTTGGCTCCCTTAATGAAAGACGTAGTTCTACGTCAAAAAACAGGAAGTGGGTTATATCTATGGTATAACCGCAAGGGTGACGTAGGACTATCGTTGATTTAGAGATCATTTGTTTGAAGTTGAATCTAAATCCATCCTGAATGAATGAATAAATAAATATTTGGGTGACTTCAAAAACGAAAGTGTTACTTTGAAGACTCAAGGTTTTATGCATCCAATATTGGATACAAAAAACCTTGTTCTGAAGAATAATCTTCAGAAGCTTTCCTGTTAACTGCACTTGATTGACAAATCACAAAACCAAATGTATGTGGTCGCAGTATTATATGGATAGAAAACATTAAAATAAACTCGCTTGAATGTAATTTTCAATTCCAAGGGGAACTGGCAGATTATTTTTCAGCAACGATCATTTCTTTCCAGGTTTCCTCTCGATAACCAGCAAACGAAAAGAGTTGCGCGCGTGTATGTGTGTGTGTGTGTGGCGGCTGCTTCTATGTCTACCCGAGGAACCGTATTTCGATGCTGATACTCTCTTGGTCACCTTCTCTTCTCCTTCTGATCGATCGGCTTTTCTGCGCTCCCTCACAGTTAAACCAAACTGATTGCATTTCAGGTCAGGTCAAGCCAGGTAATGAATACCTCGATCCCTCGCCGTTCAGCTCGTTCAGTAACGATGTTGTCTTGTCGATGTCCTCAGGCGTCGTGCACAAATTACGTAACGCAAAAATCCGGATTTTCGTAACGCAATTTCCTATCTCTAATAAACAGAAAGTAACGCAACATCTAACCCCTCCCCCCTTATCGCGTTACGTAATTTGTGCACGACGCCTCACGAAAAATGAATGGGTTTCACCACCAGAATATCATTTCAGTATGCTTTTCGTGCGTGATTGAATCGAGAGAAGGTGTGGTTTACGATGGCAATTTGGAAGGCAAACTAGAGGAGAATGAACTCTCTGAGTATGAAAATTTCGGCGACTGAGCAATAATCGATTGAAAATTATATAATTTTGGCGATACGAAACATTTTCCGTTTTTCATGTTATGCATCCATTATTGGATTCGAAAATATCCTACTGATGGGAAAGAATAATCTTCAGAAGCTTTCCAGCTAATTACACTTGATTGAAAAATTACGAAATCAAATGTATTTGGTCGCTGTGTTCGCCATATAATTAGAAAACATTAAAATAAACTCTTTCGCATGGATGTATTCTTCAATTCCCAGGGAACTGGCAGATTATTTTTCAGCAACGATTAGATCTTTCCGGAATTTTCTCGATGCTGTATGGCATCCAAACGAAAATTCTCATTTCAGTTTGGCCTGCAAAAAACTTTTCTGAACTCTAATCCATTAAATTTGGAGCCCTGAAAAGGGCCGTTGATTATATGCTAAGCTAATATAGCACCCTCTCCTTGGATTCGACGGGCCAGCTGAATGTCCTTGGGCATGATGTGACGCGTTTTACGTGGATAGCACACAAATTTGTATCTTCGAATAAGCCTCCTGCAGCGTCATAACCGCGGAACTTTGGAAGCGCAAGTCGGTTTTGAAGTCCTGAGCAATTCCACGAACCAAAAGCTGCAAAGGTAGCTTGCGGATCAGCAATTCGGCCGACTTCCGATAGCGATGAATTTCACGCAAAGTTCCCGGTCGATAGCGATGTGGCTTCTTCACCTATCCTGCGGCTGGTGCGCTTCGTGTGCCTTACCACTGAAAGACTAACCTGCTATCTGCTTGGTCCCAAACAAACGAGTCGTCACGGTGCGAGAGTAGAGTAAGAAATGAACGAAAGCAAAGGAAGCGTCATTTTATAACCTGTTTTCGAAGCTATCATTAAGCTATTGAAACAATTTTCCGACTCAATAAATAGCAATCATATAACTCTTGGACATTTTATCTTTTGTATGAAATGATTATCACTGTTCCGTTGATCCGAAGCAGAATGAATCACGCTTAAAGAAGGAATGGATTTTTTCTTGGAATTTACTCAGCAAAAATAATGCCCTTTCCCAACACTTAAAAACGACAAACGGTAAACAGTTTTATCAAAGTGATTTCTTCGATATGGGGATATATTCACATCATGTCATGTATTTCATATTCTTCATTATGAAATCCATATCCATGGCACCTATCGGTATCGAATTATCATCGACACCGCGATTTTCGCTAAATGCTCCTTTCAGTTCGGCCTGTAAAAAACTTTTCTGAACTCTAATCCATCAAATTTGGAGCCCTGAAAAGGGCTGTTGATTATATGCTAAGCTAATATAGCACGCTCTCCTCGGATACGATGGGCCAGCTGGATGTCCTTGGGCATGATGTGACGCGTTTTGCATGGATAGCACACAAATTGGTATCTTCGAATAAGCCTCCTGCAGCGTCATAACCGCGGAACTTTGGAAGCGCAAGTCGGTTTTGAAGTCCTGAGCAATTCCACGAACCAAATGCTGCAAAGGTAGCTTGCGGATCAGCAATTCGGTCGACTTCTGATAGCGACGAATTTCATGCGAAGTTCCCGGTCGATAGCGATGTGGCTTCTCCACCTATCCTGCTACTGGTGCGCTTATCCGAGCTGCTTTCGTGGTGCCTTACCACCGAAAGACTAACGAGCTGTCTGCTTAGTCCCGATGAAACGAGTCCTCACGGTGCGAGAGTAGAGTAAGAAATGAACGAAAGCAAGGGAAGTGTCATTTTATAAAACATAAAAGAATCGAATGTAAACCCCACCCTCTTTATTGTATAAGCTTACTGTATACTCACGAATATAATAAGGGTGGGATTTAGATTCTATACTTTTATGGTTTATAAAATGACGCTTCCTTTGCTTTCGTTCATTTCTTACTCTACTCTCGCACCGTGAGGACTCGAGCTCGTTAGTCTTTCGCAGACAGCTCGTTAGTCATTCGGTGGTAAGGCACACGAAGTCAGCTCGAATAAGCGCACCAGTAGCAGGATAGGTGGAGAAGCCACATCGCTATCGACTTTGCGTGAAATTCATCGCTATCAGAAGTCGACCGAATTGCTGAACCGCAGCTACCTTTGCAGCATTTGGATCGTGGAATTGCTCAGGACTTCAAAACCGACTTGCGCTTCCAAAGTTCCGCGGTTATGACGCTGCAGGAGGCTTATTCGAAGATACCAATTTGTGTGCTATCCATGCAAAACGCGTCACATCATGCCCAAGGACATCCAGCTGGCCCATCGTATCCGAGGAGAGGGTGCTATATTAGCTTAGCATATAATCAACAGCCCTTTTCAGGGCTCCAAATTTGATGGATTAGAGTTCAGAAAAGTTTTTTACAGGCCGAACTGAAAGGAGCATTTAGCGAAAATCGCGGTGTCGATGATAATTCGATACCGATAGGTGCCATGGATATGGATTTCATAATGAAGAATATGAAATACATGACATGATGTAGTGAATATATCCGAAGAAATCACTTTGGTGAAACTGCATTATAAAATTATTTGTGTACGAATGCCGCAATCGATAGTCGACTCTAATTTGCGCTGGGTAATTTCCTCGGAGGACTCGATTCCTCCTTTGAACATTAATAATCTCTTTCTGGCAAAACGATGTGGTATGAATCACATTATTTGAATGATAAAATGAAGAAGTTTTCTGCCAATTTCCTTCAACCTCCGAACGTATCTTTCTCCCGTTTTCGCGTTCGCTAATCCTTTCTCACAACACCCATTTCTCGTTTGAGAAATTGTTGAGTAAACATTGTTTGCCAGTGCGCGTAGAGCGGGAATTCCTAAAGATTCATTGCACCTCTAATAAATTGCCGAAAGACATTCGCATTCTTACGTTCATTACATTCTTACATTCTTACGTTGATCGCACTTGATTGAAAAAATCCAAAACGAAATGTATTTGGTCGCAGCATTATATGAGTAGAAAGCAAATAATCGCTTGAAAATGACTTGATTTTCGCGATGTGAAACATTTTCCGTTTTGCATGTTATGCATCCAATATTGGATACGAAAATTTCCACTGATGGGCTAAAAAAATATTCAGAAGCTTTCCTGTTAATTGCGATTGATTGAAAAATAACAAAACCAAATGTATTTGGTTGCAGTGTTATATGGATAGAAAACATTAAAATAAACTCTTTCGCATGAATGTATTTTTCAATTCCCAGGGGAACTGGCAGATTATTTTTCAGCAACGATGGTAGCAACGAGAATTCTGCGCGTGTATGTGTGTATGTGTGTGTGTGTGGTGGCTGCTCCGATGTTTCAAGCGGAACCGTGGCATCACTCTCCTCCTGATGGATTCCCTTTTGGCCTTAGGTGCACAAACAGGCTCTTGGTGACACCGTTCATCAGCGTTTTCATGATAAACGAAATTAGCTTCACAACAACAGCGACAACATGCTCCAATCGCTGTTCAATCATAACTGAGTGGGTTTAGGAGCGGCGCTCGCTTATATACCGATTGGTGATTTCAATAGCCTGTTTTGAAAGCAATTTTAAGACTATTGAAACAAGTTTTTGGATCAAAAAGTAACAAGTATATGACGCGTAGACATTTTATCTTTCAAATGAAGTGTTTATCATACCATTTCGTTCAGTTGTTTAAGAGCTATTAACGCTCAAAATCTCGGTCTCCAGCGTAACGCTTTCGTTCTCGAAACATTGGTTTTACACCCCGGTATAGAAATGAAAGACGTAGTCCTACGTCAAAAATCGGATTCCAGTATCTTCAACGGATATTCGTAACTTCGCTATGAATACGGAATCTTTTACACTCCAAATTATTCCATTACGGCGGCAACAAAAACTATCTCTATCCTTCAGGCCAATCATTCAGCAGGCAGGAATGGCGGAACAACTAGAATGCAAAACAAATTCAAAGTGTTTTGTGATGCTAAAACATGTTTTGTACCTTCAATCAATCCCGAAATACAGCTGGTTTTGTAATTCCGGATTCTAAATGAATCATGCTTTAATCAACAGTACGAAGGGAAACATCATGAGAAAGGCTGGCTTCGTCTTCTGATTGAAGTTATTCATTGACTTTACTAAAACAGCAACACAATAATGTATTATAGACTACGTTTGTGAGTTTATGCTTCGATATAACGTACAATTCGATACAACGTACAATTTTGAAAGTGAAATGTACGTTATATCGAAGTTTACCTGTACATAGCTGTGCATGTCTATGCACGAAGTAAGAACAAATGAGCACCTAAACGCATAAACTCAAAACATTAGCTCTTCCTATAGCGGACCTTACAGGGTCAACTTTATTGACAATATGATGACATTTGAGAGCATATTGACAGCTGAACATCTCAGAAATCCGGATTTTCTGATTTTCGGGCATCAATATCATGACATTTCATATGGATGCGTGATGTTGACGTTTTACCCCACGGACTTCCAGACTGAGTTGCCAGATTTGCAAGCGGACATTTAATTTTTGTTAGTCTTTTTGCGATTGCAATTAAAATTTATAAACTTCTGAAATTGTAGGAATCATAAATGAAAGCTTTTGGTTTGGAAAACTGATACAGTAATTTACATTTCATGCGACATGCCGAGGAACCACTCAGTGTCGCAGGAGGCGAATTTGATCTGAAATTGGACATTAACGATGAGAGTGGTACAGATTCGACGTCTGGTGGCGAATTTCAATGTGGGGGCATAATTTAGGCCCCGAACTCGATGTTTACAAAAATGTCCAATTAGAGGTAAACATGTCCAATTAAACGTGTCGCATTACAGGTCTGTCCAATTAGAAAAATGTCGCATTAAATGTAAATTACTGTACTTTAAATAGCAGAATGCGGTACTTTGCAGGAAACAAATCAAAACCTTAAAGTTAAGTGACAATGTGATGGTGAGAAAGTGAATGAAAATTTACAACGTCTTAGGAATTTTTTAACGTTGAACTCGGTCATTCTTTGCGCTAGCGAGCGGGGCAGCCACTTTAGTCTAAGTTGTATGTTTTTTCACACTCCGTTATAAAATTTGGAGAATGAGAAGATCTAGGAAAATCGCAGCTGAGAAAACATCACGTGTTAATTCAAGTTACAGCAGAATCCCGATTATCCGCGGAATAGTCGAGTAAACTCATCGCGAATAACGAAAATCGCGGATGACCCATTAAAGGACCAACAAAGAAATGCAAACATGAAAAAAAAATGTTTCAACATAAAAACTATGTTATATCAATACAGAAATCATTAAACTATCCATTCATAAGGTCGTGTATACCAGTGGCTAAATAATGTAAAAGCCAAGACCATCACAAAAGATCATGAGCTTACCACTCATCAACAAATTCCGGAAAGGCCTATTGATTTACTATGGAACTCGCAGTCGCGAATAATCCGCACGGCGGATCACCCGCTCGCGGATAATCGGGGTCCTACTGTCTTATTTACGGAATAAAAACATTTGCTTGCAGATAATATAACTTGCATATATTTTCGCAAACTAAAATAATCTGGCATCTCTGAAACTGAAAGGAACATTCTGTATTTGTGAAGTGAGTATTATGATGTGTTATTGAGAAGGAAAAACGAGTTTTAAAGTGTAAATTATGAATGAAAATTAACTTTTCCGAATTAAATTAGTATTCTATGTGAATGCGAATCACTTTTTTTCTGCAAGTGGTGAGAAAATCCCATGCAAAAATTGTGTCTGAAATTGACGTTATATTATAATAATAAATTTTAGTAGGAATATCTGAAAATTCAGAGGAAAAAGGTTAAGTTAGGGTTAGGACTACGCGCTTCAACTAAGTAAATAATACCAAGTAGATATTTTCATTCAAATTTTACCAATAGAAAATTGCCTTTCAACCTTCTAATCTGATGGAGAATAGTTTGGATCCCAAGCTCGAATGTCGCCACTAGCCATCGCGGATACTTTCGTTGTCTCGGGTTGAGGGCGATATTGACCGTGTAAGGTGGCAAAATATTGATTGAGGTTAGATCGGATGTCGAAAGCCTAGCTGTCACGATATTGAAGACACTTATTGCCAATCCTTTTGATCGTGTAAGGTGCCCATATCGCTGCATTCTTCTTCACATTCTTCAATAAAAAGCTAATAGAAACATTTATAATCGATCTTTCTCTTCAAACATTTTTCGGATCGATTAGGAAATAACGTTTTATCACCTCACTACCGACCGAAAAAAAAGAACGGAGTGAAACTAAACCCGGAGCGAACTTCAAATATGCCTATACTCTACGACGGCTTGGGTGAACTCCCCATTTTAGTTCAGCGGTAAGTGAATTAATCAACATTCTACAACAAAACAAAATTTAATTTTTAAATTATCTACGTTTGATGCTTCAGATAATGATATAGAAGAACGCGTGCCACAACGCATCGTGATCCCAATTCGATAAATAAAGCTGGTAGAAAATAGGAGCAAGTCGTTACCTGCATATGTCTAATTCTATTGGCCATTCATGTTGTTCAACCTCAATTTTCCAATTGAATGTAAAAGCTCGAGGCTGGCATGCGGCGTTTCTAGTTGATTGAAAAATACAAGAACTATTGCTCGGTTCCAGTGAGTATCGGTAGCAGTCATGCAGTATAGGGCTGGTCCACATCAAACGATTGCTCGGAAAAGTCGTGGCATAGGGGAAGGCCACATGCACGTTTGCTGTATTTTACCTGATTTCCTGCACTCTCTGTGTTTGTGTGCACTTTATGTAAGTGGAGGCGCATTACCCTTCATTAAATATGGATTGATTCGAAGTAAAAGAGTGCAATGATATTCAATACGAACAGGTCGACCAACTACTGGGTACACAGCGTTGAAGTTGGTGCTCTTGCAAAGTGAATCGCAGTCGGTATGGTTGACTTCGGTCGGAACTAGAAAATATTAATGGAGTGAAATAAGTGCGTGCTTTCTTTTGCCTATCGTTGCAGCCCAATTAATAATCGCCCCGAAAGTCATCACTCAGAAGCTTCCAATTCAACACCCCAATCTAATGGAGATTAGTCCCCGGGGAACACCCCGGGCCAACTTCTCTCAAATCTGACCCAAATAACCCGCAAATACACTCCCAATGCGAGAAGTCTGTACCACGTAGATTTCACCAAAACTTTCCGGCAAACTTGTTGTAATCGCCACTTAATAGCAGCATAATTTCGAGAAAATTACGTTTACTCATTTCCTGCGTCTCGCGGGATCTGAAAAGTTTGGCTTTCCCGGGTACCTCCAAGTTTTTCGAGCCGGGAAGCCATACATGCGAAAAAACTTTCTCTATAGTCAGCGAATCGGAAACTGCTAGTTGTTCCCTACAGACAGGAGTTTGCTGAAATTGTTCGCGTTTTGATATGGGGAACGGAAGCTCACGCGCCGGCAGCGCCCGGCCCCTCTTATTAGTTTAAAGTTAGAGTGACGAAAGAGAGGATTAGCAGTTGGTTTAAACGCACACCCACACAGGAAGGCTGAGTGATGCATCTGAATAATTCACTTCGTGCCGCAATGTTTCCTGTGTGAATCGCGTATATCTTGCGAGATATAAAATAACTCACATGAAACCGGATTCGTGTGAGCGAATATTGTGATTCGTTTTATTGTGGCTTATCAGATTAATACTGTGTTATTTTTTTGACGTAGAACTACGCCTTTCTGGAAGGGTGCCAAATCAGAAAACAAGTCACGTTTTTATGAAATAAAGTTAACGTAAATAACTATTTTCACAGCGAACGGATTCTGATGATTGCATACCAATCGAATCTAAAATTCTCTAAGATTTGATATGCTATACATTACAATTCCCTAATCGCTAAACGATTTAAATTAATGGAAACTGAAGGCATTCCCATTTTCCCATAAATTTGTTCTGCCGATATGTGTGCTTTTCATACCGTACCGTCAACGAGCAACTAATACATTCGTTTCTGTCCGTTTTCAACTTATTTGGCATAAATAAGCCATCCACGATTTGGACCCGCACCACGACATTCCACTCCGACCGTCGACAGAGACGGACGTGTTTGGAGCTCTATTCATTACCTCATTTTTAAAAAAAGCTATTTATTTCTCTTTTCAGATTGTCTACCTGCGATTCATCAACCACCTGTCTGCCCTTGAGGACTACAATAATGGGGAAAACCCGGTCAACCGACCCAGGCATACCACATGGCACCAACAAACGACATCGATCGGACACCGGCAAGGAGCCAATATTAGAAAGAAACCGCTATGCTTTATTGGATGCCCATACCGAGGAGGAACCAACTACCGAAGAAAGTAAATGTTGAGAAAAAGGTGGAAGTACCACCTTATTTTACAACATCGAGAGATATAGGAACTTTGAAGTCTGAATTTGCAGCCAGTTTTCAAAATATGCAGCATCGGGATTAAAATCACTAGTCCCAACCTGGAGCAATACAAAATAATTGGATCATACCTGAAATCAAAAAACCATGAGTTTTACACTCACGATACGCGGTCTGAAAAACCATTTGAGGTGGTGTTGCGAGGTCTTCCTGTTATTGAGTTGGAGGATATTAAAAAAGATCTGGAACAATCATACAATATTCATCCGTTGGCTGTATATCGGATGACTCGGCATAAAACACCAGACAATGGGTATTCCAATGTTTTGTACCTGATCCACTTCAAGAAAGGATCAGCCAACATAACTCGCCTGAGAGAAATCAGTGAGATCTTCAACATCTCGGTACAATGGGACCGACACAAACCTCAGCATCGGGATGTAACGCAATGTTCGAATTGCCTTGGTTTCGGACACGGAACAAGAAACTGTCACATGAAAACTCGTTGTGGCAAGTGTGCTGCTGACCACCTAACAAGCACTTGCAGTCTTCCAGAAAAAGAACCTCGCAAGTGCGTTAATTGTGGCGAAAGTCACCAAGCCACCAGCCGTAGCTGTACAAAACGTGCGGATTTTAAACGTATCCGGAAGCAAGCTACTGATAAAACACAGAATAGGAAGAAGGTTCCAGAACTTACTGACAAAGAGTTCCCTCCAATGGTTTCTCGTACGATTCCTGTTCTTCCTCCTCTTCCACTCCCTACAGGTCGCCCACAAACGGCCTCTTCTAGCGAAAAGCCAAAAAAGGAGCAACCGAGCTTTAGTAAGGTTGCAGCTATTGGTTTACCACCTACACCAAAACCTTCACCTCATTCCTCTTCTACTGAGGATCTTTATAGCATGCAAGAACTTGCAACCCTGTTTCTTGAACTAGATCGACAGACTAGAAGTTGTCGCAACCAACAGGAACAAGTGCAAGTCATGCTACATTTTTACTATAACCATGGATCGGTCACCTCTCGGGCTAATTAATTGGATTGCCTGCTCTCTCAAGGTTATCGAATTCACTGACTTCTTAGTGACAAACAGCATCGACGTAGCATTACCGAGCGCATCTTGAACCGGATATTAACCTTCGGGTTCCGAATTATCATCTGTTGAGAATGGATCGTACTGGTTCTGATGGAGGAGGTCTATTATCGTGATTGCGGTCTACTATCCCAAACAGACGTCAATCAGAAATGGCTCGGCGTTGCTTATTGAAAACGATATCATCAAGCTACTGATAAAACACAGAATAGGAAGAACACGAAGGTAGTCGAAATACGTCATCGGCGGGGACATTAATGCTCGACATCAGTCCTGGGGAAATCAAAGGAGGAATCAAAATGGAGTGACTCTATATGATGATCTACAGTGTGGGCACTACAGGATTCTTAGCCCAGCAACCCCTACTCGCATTTTTCGTTCTGGAGTACATTCCATAATTGATTTCTTCATTACCAACATGGATCACCACATCGGTGATCCTATTGCCCTTAACGAGCTGAGTTCGGATCACTTCCCACTGATGGTTGAATTGGGAGTGAATGTCGTAGTCAATATGCCACAATGTAGACGGGACTGTCATCGTGCGAATTGGGTGAAATTCCAGCAGCTTATCGACAACAATATTGATCTCGATCACCCTCTTGAATCTCCCGAAGATATCGAAGCAACAGTCAGCTATATTCAAACTGCAGTTATTGAGGCTCGTCAAAACCCAATCCCAGGAACGATTCATGTGAGTGACTCTGTTCAAATTGATCCAATTACTAAACATTTGATTAGATCTTGGAACCTCTATCGAAGGCAGTACCAACGTACTGGTATCAGAGAGAGGAAACGACAGTAATATCAGTTAACCAAGGTTATTCAGACCAGAATGAGTGATCTTCGTAACAAAAAATTATAGGAAGTTGTGTTTAAGACACGACCGCATTGTTGACGTAGAACTACGCTGTGGTTTAATTCAACTCGCTTGTTTATAACTGCGGATATTATTTTATGATGCTACGAAAATGTTAAAATAAACGTTCTACCGGTTCGGTCGCCCTGAAATGTTTTTTTTTATTTTAGAATCATTTGACGATAATTGTTTGATGATTCATTATTGTGCTCCCAGAACAATACATTCTCGAGATAAGCGCAGCTGTCATTCTTTGTGGAGAGAGTTTTCCTACCGTCATGCGAAACCAAATCACTGACAAAATTCCAGAACGGCATTTACCTTCTTGGTGAATAAATAAACGAAATAAACTCTATCTGCTAATCTCAACAACCTCGAAAAGAGTAGCACTGCTTCATTATGATCAAGATTATGCAATCCTAGTTTAAAGCAGTTTTGCGACTGGCACGCGAGCCCAAATAAATTAATAACTTAATATAACTTATTGAACAACTTGGTATTCCTCAAATGATTTTTCAAATGATTTTTTTGGTGCACAACCTTATCACCTGCTTCACCATAGCGTCAGCGTTGCGACACAAAACAATCGTCAATCATAGCATAAAAAAATTAGGCGATTGTTGCATTGTTACAGGGCCAATCCACACGGGAGCAGATACAAATGGGGTTTCAACATAGCAAAGATGCACTATTTTTACGTACGTTATGAAGCACGCACGTACGCACTCGAACATCCATATATCGATGGCTTGAAGCAACTTAATATACACACACTTATCTCCGTTTTGCGCTCTTCTCAATAGAAGCCCTTTCTGTTAATATTGCCAGTCTAGATTAGCTTAGCTGTCATCCTTTGTGGAGAGAGTTTTCCTACCGTCATGCGAAGCCAAATCACTGACAAAATTCTAAAACATTGATTTGTTTGGTGAGCTGACGATAGCCTAGCTTGATGATTCCCCACACAATTGTGTAGCTCAGAACCTCAATGCAATGGTGTCAGTGTGATGCAATGACATCAACGAGTGAGTAATTTGGTCGCCTCCATAGCTCAGTCCAAAACGAAGACATGTGATGACGTAAAACAAGGAAGAACAAGCGATATTCACTGCTTTGAATACAGAACGATACTGAAAGTTTGCCTTCCTTCCTTGCTCGAGACTTTAAACTTCATCAGTTCATTCGTCTCTAACAATCAAAAAGGCTATTAGAAAACATTACTTTATCCATCATATTACTCCTCCACCCCTATTGCCTAGAGATAGGCATTCGATCCCTCACCGTCCAGCTCGCCCAGCAACGATGTTGTCCAGTCGATTTATTCACGAAGAATTAAAGTTTGCCTCAGCGAGATCCACTGTTTATACAAATATTCCCCTTCGTTCTTCTTCTTTTCCTTTGTTCACGGAGTCTTTACTCTTACGATTTCCTCTTCGTTGCTCGTTATTGACAGCTCTGTCCGGGAAAGCACACAAAACGGACAAAACAAATGTATGAGGAAATGGGAATGCTTCCAATTTTCATCAATTTAAACCATATACAGACTATGGGATTGCAATCTATAGCATATCAAACAAATCTTAGGGAATTTCCGATTCGTTTGGTATGTAAATCGCCACAATCCGTTCGCGGCAAAAGTAGTTATCAACGTTAACTTTATTTCGTAAAAAACGTGACCTGTTTTCTGATTTGGCACCCTTAATGAAAGACGTAGTTCTACGTCAAAAAATCGCAAAAGATATTAGTAAACTTCCGAACAACTCCAAGCCATTTTGGAGGCTCGCTAAAATTCTCAAGGCCAAGTCTAATCCTATTCCTCCTCTTCTTCAACCTGACAATTCAGAACGACTGATAACACCTGCCGAAAAGACTAATGCAATTGGCAACCATTTCGCTAGTTTAACTTTCGATCGAAAGCTTACCTTCAGAGCACACATTGACAAAATAGACACAAATTGCAACATTTTAATCAGGTAATTGTATCTCCCGATCAATAGATACTCTCGATTATCTCTAACGAATAAACTTGCAGTATACAAACAAATGATATTTCCAGTTATCGAATATGCGATGCCCATTTGGGAGTGCTGTGCTCCAACTTACAAATTAAAACTTCAACGCATACAAAACAAAATTCTTCGTATGATTCTAAACTCACCACCCAGAACGCGAAATTCGGAGATACATCAGCTGGCCGGGATTAAAATCTTGGATCATCAATAACAATTGTATGAAATTTGAACAGAATTGCGCTCTTTCAACACACGGAATAATGCAAAATCTGTATGATTATGCTACCTGACTTTATAGTCGTTATCTTTCAAGGTAACGGCTTTGGGTTTGGGTAGATGTATTTATTTCCAGTTAGATAAGTAGTGTAAGTTGGGATAATGTAAATAATTTGGGGAGGGTATCTTATAAGTTAGATTTAGGTAAAAAAAAGGTAGCAAAAAACTAGAAAAGTTTAGGCATGATTTTACAATAGGAATATAAACAATCGGATAATGTGTATGATACAAATAATTACAAAACATGACATTGGCAACTTCAATGAGGTACATCCGAGGTGCGATTATTGCTAGTTAAAAAAAATTGGCAACTTAAAGATGTAGAACCCTAGGTTGATCACTTGAAATGTAGTATTATATTGTAATGTAAACCAAATTTAGAAATAAAAAGAGTTTAAGTGAAAAAAAAAGTTGGACCCGCACCACTTCTCGTTTGGTGGTCATCGGAGCAACATCGTTGCTAGCGAGCATCGAGCGAGAATGGATGCTTTCCCTTTCCCACCCTTGGAAGGAAGCTCTCTGGGAAATGTTTGTGCTAGTGCGGATATGGAAGAGTATCCAGAATTTTGGAATACGGATATACACTGCATTTATTCAAATACAACGTATCTTCCATGGAAGTATGCTTTTGAATCCCTGTAGGAAAATTTTATTGTTGTATGATGTGGGGCTCGATCCCACCTCAAGAGGAATATAGGAACAATGGTGTTAATAATTTGTGGTCGATATCTGAGTGGTAAGGAGAAAAACTGGTGCGATTTGACAGTTCAATTGCAAAGTGAGGACGGAGCAAAATAATTGAGCTTTCGACAATTATCTTGAGTGTTCAAATTCCAAATGAAAAATGTCACTACTGAAGTAGTAAAAATAACTAAATAACTTAACTATATATATTAAAATAACTTATTACTATTTCAAAAATTTCGATGCATACTAAAATAATATCCGAAGTGAAAAACAAACGGATTGAATAATATTAGGCCGTCAAAAAAATCCTGCAGTATTTTTTTTGAATTTTCATTTGTTCATAAAATTAGTTACAATCATCTGTTTTAAGTCAAATATGCGCCGTTTTGTTCGATGACTTGTTCCCAACGAGATGCCAACTTCATAATACCCCTGTTATAAAGGGTGTGTCACATCAAATTGCATCACCGAAAAAACGCTGTAGAAATTTAATTTTTAGGAATTATATCTTCAGCTTTCGCTTATAATCAGATAAGAGTGTATAGATCACGTTGGCCATGCTTCACTGTAAATTTTTCGTAAATTTGGCAAAATGTCGTCGAACGAAAAAGAGCATCGTGAATTAATCCTGCGCACTCATTTCGAGAATCCGGAGTTGTCACATCGTGACATCGGTAAGATGCTGGGAATCGTCCAATCCACGGTCAGCAGAGTACTAAAACGATACTTCGAGAACCTAACCATCGACCGGAAGGTGAAGAACGACAAAAATGGATGCTCCGTCAGTGAAAAAATCACAAGCGCGTAGTTAAGCAGTTTAGACGTGATCCGAGAAGTTCGGTCCGGGATGTCGCCAATAAGCTGAATTTGTCAAGTTCATTCGTCCAGTGGACCAAGCAGCGGGAGGGCCTGCGTACATACAAGGTTCAGAAGGCTCCTAACCGCGACGAAAGGCAAAACATGGTGGGGAAGACGCGAGCCCGGAAGCTGTACACCGAAATGCTGACGAAGCCGCATTGCCATACAAATGAAACACAAATTTCTGCATTACACGAGAATTAATCAAGCAAATGAAACCAAATTAGGAATATTGAGGTTTTTGGGTGCAATAAATGATTTTTTACGGTGGTTAGATACTCCTCCCCCTTCGCTTAGGGGGGGGGGCAGCCATACAAATGAAACACAAATTTCTGCATTACACGAGAATTAATCAAGCAAATGAAACCAAATTAGGCATATTGATGTTTGAGGGTGCAATAAATGTTTCTATGACGGCTAGACTCTTCTCCTCCTCTCTAAGGGGGGCTTCCATACAAATGAAACTCAAATTTCTGCATTACTCGAGAATGAGTCAAGCAAATGGAACCAAATTTTACACGTGGAGGTTTTAGGGTACAATAAATATTTTTATGGTGGTTAGACACTCGACCTCCATAAGGGGGAGCTGCGACACAAATGAAAGACAAATTTGTGCATAATTCAAGAACTAATCAAGCAAACTGAATCAAATTTGGCATGTGAAGGTTTTAGGGGGCAAGAAACATTTCTATAGTGATTCAATACTCCTCCCACCTTTCTGAGGGGAGGGAGGGAATGTTGGTATGATGGTATGACTCCCCTCCCTCATCTGGAATGGAGAGGGAGTCCCATAAAAATTTCAACCAAACATGACAATTGAAAAATTTCGGAAAACTCTGAAGGAAGAAGGGATAATTCGGAAAATTAAATTCCTATATGTTCTATAATAACATAATGACAAGTGCTGTTGGTCCGTTTGATGTTTGCGCTAGCGAAATTGATCTTTTTCGAAACTGAAAATTGATTTTAATGTGATGAAACGCACTCCTATATCTTCTTCTATCTATACCAATAAAAAAGTATCGCCGAATGTGTTGATAAGAGCAGAACTCGAGGAAGGAATTGTCCTATTTAGGGGTGTCTTTATTCTATCATTTTTATTTGTTTATTTACTATGACTCTACATCCCATTGAGATTAGATCTGATTCATTACTTATTCTATCATATTTTTTGTATAAAACATTTATTCCATGTAACGGAGAAACATGTTATTTGCAAGTGGTTGAAAAATCTTGAACGAGAATTGTGTCTGACAATAATCTGGTATTATAAAGATGAGTTTTGTTAGATATACTAGGATTTTTACAGTAAATGGTAAATTCAACGGGCTCGATTAGAAGATCAATCAATGAACAGTTCAGCGATTGAACTCATGAGCTTGCGTCTAGTAAGAAAACGTGAATGTTTGAAGGTATTGATAACTAAAAAACAAATGTTGGGCGGGACGAAGTTTGCCGGGTCAGCTAGTGAGAATTAAATGTGCAGATTATATTTTTTTCAAGAAACTTAGTCATGAATAGAACAACAGTGATGAATGAAAAATGAAAAATTTCTAAAATTAAATATTGGGACCTATTATGTAATTCTAGTTGAACAGAATTTTTCTTGTGAGCTCTATTTTACTGTTATAGATACAGTCGGGTGAAAGCTGTCGGCATAATTTTTCGTGCTGTTTGGATTGCTTGCTACATTCCTGATGCTCTGATTTGAGAAACATTTGATAACTCGATTTGATAAGATTCTATCGATTTACAAAATGATAGTGATTGATCGTTCGATCCAATTTACATAATTGGGGCCAACATTTTCGATGGATAGTTCTTATTTTATTTATTTATTTATTTTGGCTTTACGTCTTCACAACATGGCCTGATTTACAACTTTTCTTATTTTTCTCAAATCTTGTGTATCGTTCGTTGCTTGGTGTTTTAGTGGTGCGGCTTGCAAGGTCTGCGACCAACCCTACTATCTCGTAGGAGGACTATCGTGATACTGCTGCTTTACGGCCCGAGTACCACCAGGACTGGGCAAAGACGTCAATTCGCTTAGAGGAGCTGTTTCCGGAGTTTTTGTAGCCTTTCTTGGGGACTGGCAATGCCCAATGCTCATCCCACCCAACCCTAGACAGTTTCCCTTTACCAGCGCAAGCCAGAAAAACGATCTATGACGAATGAATTTCTGACCCGAACGGGAATCGAACCCGAAGCCCTCATCTTGGCAAGCGCAACGCTTACCACTAGGCCATGGGGATAGTTCTTAGTTAATTGGTCTCACAGACCGAGAATCAATAATTTTCATTTAATTAGAAAAAGTGATTCGCCTCTAATTGGACATCTAGCTAATTGGACAGACCTGTAATGCGACACTAATAATTGGATATTTCGATATGATTCTCTAATTCAACGTTTTTGTAAACCTACTTTGTGCAAGTTTCTACAACATGTTCATTTTTAGGAGTGTTTTCAACTATTTTGCTAAATTATGTATTTTGCACACTTTTCTAGTGATTATTTGTTAGCTTTTCAATTGTTTTCCTGTGTTTGTTGATAAGTCTAATTACAGGTCACTATCGCTTCTAATGCGACACTGAGTGGTTCCTCGGTATGACTCATTAGAGGTATATATCTGTATCTTTTTTGCACTTTATAAATACAAATAGTGCCTAAAAATAGCATCAGCAAAAAAAAAAACAATAGCAAAATTACAGAGACACGCACAGTGTGTGACAATGTGCGCGAGTGTACGAGTTATGATTTTGCGCGCAAGCACAGGATTGGGCGATCTTCAGAAAAAGCCACTCTGCAGACTGCCTACTGGACTCAGGAGTGTGGTAATGGATCCACGTTTCATACATTGTCACAAAACGTCGAAAGAAGTCCTCTAGATTACGCTTCAATAACGTCAAACCGACGGTCAGCAAACGCGGCACCCATCGCGCGGACAGCTTTTTCATGTCCAAAATGTCCTGCAAAATTTATCCCACTCGTTCTTTTGGAAATGTCTACGGCATCAGCTCACTCGCGTAGCTTCACTTTACGATCGTTCAAAACGTGTCGATGGACTTGTTTATTCCTCTTTTTTTCCATTTTCTATACGAATGTTCAGGTAGTGACATTTTAGAAGGCTGACCAAACGTACCATTTTTAACGGGATAATACCATTTTTCGACCATTTTTGACCGTTCCGTCTTTTATACTTTATGCAAAATTGCTTGATCACGGCAACGCACTATTCCTTCCTCTTGGACTTTCTATCGAGAGGTTTTCTTCCTACTTTCATTGACAAGAAGTACGTCTTGTTGTACTACGCGATTAATTTGTAAACCCGGGTCTCAAACCACAATAATTTTTCATTACAGATCGCTAGTGTCCTTCAAACATAACTTGGACATGTTCAGACAATGTTGCTGAAATTACTGTTAATTTTGATAACTTTATTAGAATTTTTCAACATAAAAGGGAAGCAATGTTTCGAGTAATGAGGTGCAAACTATTCTTGAAAATCTAGTTGATTCATGTGGAAGTAGGCAGATTTTCTCAGAATTGTTTCAAAGTAGCATAAGTAAATAACTTGTTGGTCAGGTAGATGGAACCATTTTGTTTGATGAGCGGACAATGATTAAAGGAATTATGATTAAATAGATATCCGTTGATCCGTTTAAAGCGAGATTTTGCATGAGAACGTCCAGATTATGCGACCAGACAGGAGTCGATTATATAATATTTCATCATGATAACGCTCGGCCTCGTGTTGCTGTTCATGTCAAAAAATATTTGAAAAATAATGGGTGGCAAATTCTGGCTCACCCGCTTTATAGTCCAGACCTTGCCCCTTCCGACTGCCATTTGTTTTAATGGACGCAGAATGCATTGAGTGAAATACGCTTTAATCCAGAGCAAGATATATGGACTGAAGGTGTGACCGTGTCGTCAATAAGTGCGCGAGGGGAAATGGTATAAATATACAGAGGACTGTGGAAAGGGATTTGACTGCAAATAGAGATGTCTGAATTGTTTGTTTATTCGGTTGTCGATTAATCGTGGAGTCATTTTTGAATATTCGATTCATTCGAATAATTGTCTTTCAGTATTCGATTAATCGAGCGAATATTTATTTCTTGTAATCAAAAAGAACAGACATTCATGATAAAAAATATGATGGTATAATTTTAAAAGTTTCATTGAATATAATTTTGTAATAAACATGGTGAATAATGGTTTTTGAATGAAATGGTATTTCAGTATATTGATAAATTTACCATTTCACGATTGAGATTTGAGATTGAGGACGATTGAGAAGAGAGCACACCATGAGAATGATGCACAATATTTTTATTACACCAACATAATTTTTTGACGTAGGACTACGTCTTTCATTTCTATACCGGGGTGTAAAATCAAAGTTTCGAAAACGAAAGCGTTACGCCGGAGACCGAGATTTTGAGTGTTAATAGCTCCTAAACAACTGAACGAAATGGTATGATAAACACTTCATTCGAAAGATAAAATGTCTACGCGTTCTATACTTGTTACTTTCTGATCCAAAAACTTGTTTCAATAGTCTTAAATTTGCTTTCAAAATAGGCTATTGAAATCACCAATCGGTATATAAGCGAGTGCCGCTCGGAAATCCACTCAGTTCTAATTGAACAGCGATTGGAGCATGTTGTCGCTGTTGTGGTGAAGCTCTTCATTTATCATGAAAGCGCGGATGAACGGTGTCACCATGAGCCTGTTTGTGCACCTTAGGCCAGAAGGGAATCCATCAGGAGGAGAGTGATGCCACAAACGGTTCCCGGGAAGATCTCGAAGCAGCCGCTACACACACACACACATACACGCGCGGAATTCTTTCCGTTTGGATGCCATTAAGCATCGAGAAAGATCCGGAAAATAATCTGCCAGTTGCTCTGGGAATTTAAAAATATATTCATGTGAAAGAATTTGTTTGAATGTTTTCTATCCATGCAACACTGTGACCAAATATGTTTCAACCAAGTGCTATTAACAGATGGTTATCGAGTTAGCATTAACCACTGGTGGGCTTCCAGTATCGAGAAAAATGTGGAAATATCTAATCATTACTGAAAATAATCTGCCAGTTCCTCTGGGAATTTAAAATTACATTCATGTGAAAGAGTTTATTTTAATGTTTTCTATCCATGTAACACTGTGACCAAATACATTTGGTTTTGTGATTTTTCAATCAATCGCAATTAACAGGATAGCTTCTGAAGATTATTCTTCCCCATCAGTAGGATATTTCCGTATCCAATACTGGATGCATAAAACCTTGTGCCTCCAACGTAACGCTCTCGTTTTCGAAGTTCTCCAAATATTCATTCATTCAGAATGAATTCAGAATCAACTTCAAACAAATGATCTCTAAATCAACGATAGTCCTACGTCACCCTTGCGGTTATACCATAGATATAACCCACTTCCTGTTTTTCTGTTCAAAATTACCTATTCTTCGAATGTTATTGGCATAGCTGATTTGTTTTAATATTTCTGCTTGGTCCCTATAGCTACTAGTTCAAAAGAAGTATATTTATAGAATCATAGACCACTAGTATAGTATACTTTCCTCGACACTCTGGATTTGAATACTACTATTTTAGAACCGGAGCTGAGACTACCTTCTTCAAGTCTGCATTTTACTCCTGCAGATCCTGAATTCTTCTTTCCAGTCTCCTCCACCACCAACGAATCATTTTTATGTTTCAACCGTAAATGGTTTAGCATATTCGATGGATTTCGACGAAACACTATGACGGTTAACACGGTTAATACTCGCGCAAAATGCATAATATTATTTTCGGACTATTCTTGTTTGATTTTAGTCCTTTTTGTCACCGGATTGAACGGATTCATATATTATTCGTCGTTAGATTCATACGTGCAAAAGTAAAGTACAAATGTTTGACATTCGTATAGTTGTTCACTAAATACAATAGTCACACATATACACCCTTGTGAAAGAATTGTAAACTGTAAACTATAAATTAATCGGTGGCTTATCGCAGGAAGTTCTTAGAAATCCTTTTGTCATCTTTTTATTCCCCATATAAAAACAGACAATAAGTTTTTGTTAACCAAGAACACAGAAACAAAGAATATTAGATATAGGAAAACTTGAAATTCCAGAACCCTTATCATCTGGTAACTATCTAGAAGGTCGTTATACATTATTCTCTTCAAAAAACAGGAAGTGGGTTATATCTATGGTATAACCGCAAGGATGACGTAGGACTCTCGTTGATATAGAGATCATTTGTATGAAGTTGAATCTGAATTCATTCTGAATGAATGAATATTTGGAGAACTTCGAAAACGAGAGCGTTACGTTAGAGGCACAAGGTTTTATGCATCCAATATTGGATACGGAAATATCCTACTGATGGGGAAGAATAATCTTCAGAAGCTATCCTGTTGATTGCGATTGATTGAAAAACCACAAAACCAAATGTATTTGGTCACAGTGTTACATGGATAGAAAATATTCAATTAAACTCTTTCACATGAATATATTTTGAAAATTCCCAGAGATTGGCAGATTATTTTCAGTAACGATTAGTTATTTCCACATTTTCCTCGATACTGGAAGCCCACCAGTGGTTAATACCAACTCGATAACCACCTGTTAATAGCACTTGATTGAAACATATTTGGTCACAGTGTTACATGGATAGAAAACATTCAATTAAACTCTTTCACATGAATATATTTTGAAAATTCCCAAAGGAACTGGCAGATTATTTTCAGTAACGATTAGATATTTCCACATTTTCCTCGATACTGGAAGCCCACCAGTGGTTAATGCCAACTCGATAACCACCTGTTAATAGCACTTGATTGAAACATATTTGGTCACAGTGTTACATGGATAGAAAACATTCAATTAAACTCTTTCACATGAATATATTTTGAAAATTCCCAGAGGAACTGGCAGATTATTTTCAGTAACGATTAGTTATTTCCACATTTTCCTCGATACTGGAAGCCCACCAGTGGTTAATGCCAACTCGATAACCACCTGTTAATAGCACTTGATTGAAACATATTTGGTCACAGTGTTACATGGATAGAAAACATTCAATTAAACTCTTTCACATGAATATATTTTGAAAATTCCCAGAGGAACTGGCAGATTATTTTCAGTAACGATTAGTTATTTCCACATTTTCCTCGATACTGGAAGCCCACCAGTGGTTAATGCCAACTCGATAACCACCTGTTAATAGCACTTGATTGAAACATATTTGGTCACAGTGTTACATGGATAGAAAACATTCAATTAAACTCTTTCACATGAATATATTTTGAAAATTCCCAGAGGAACTGGCAGATTATTTTCAGTAACGATTAGATATTTCCACATTTTCCTCGATACTGGAAGCCCACCAGTGGTTAATGCCAACTCGATAACCACCTGTTAATAGCACTTGATTGAAACATATTTGGTCACAGTGTTACATGGATAGAAAACATTCAATTAAACTCTTTCACATGAATATATTTCGAAAATTCCCAAAGGAACTGGCAGATTATTTTCCAGCAATGATTAGATCTTTCCGGAACTTTCTCGATGCTGAATGGCATCCTAACGGAAAGAGTTCTGCGCGTGTATGTGTCGATCCTTCGCCGTCCACCTCCTCCAGCACGTTAGGCAACGATGTTGTCTTGTCGATGTCCTCACGAAAAATGAATGTGTCTCACCACCAGAATATCGCTTAAGTATGCTTTTTGTGTGTGATTGAATCGAGAGAAGGTGTGGTTTACGATGGCAATTTGGAAGGCAAACTAGAGGGGAATGAACTCTCTGAGCTCGGAACTTTCGGCGACTGAGCAATAATCGATTGCGGGCGCATACAATATTGGATACGGAAATATCCTACTGATGGGGAAGAATAATCTTCTGAAGCTATCCTGTTAATTGCGATTGATTGAAAAACCACAAAACCAAATGTATTTGGTCACAGTGTTACATGGATAGAAAACATTCAATTAAACTCTTTCACATGAATATATTTTGAAAATTCCCAGAGGAACTGGCAGATTATTCTCAGTAACGATTAGATATTTCCACATTTTCCTCGATACTGGAAGCCCACCAGTGGTTAATGCCAACTCGATAACCACCTGTTAATAGCCGCGCGTGTATGTGTGTGTAGCGATGTCTTCCCAGGGAACCGTTTGTGGCATCACTCTCCTCCTGATAGATTCCCTTCTGGCCTAGGGTGCACAAACAGGCTCTTGGTGACACCGTTCATCCGCGCTTTCATGATAAATAAAGAGCTTCACCGCAACAGCGACAACATGCTCCAATCGCTGTTCAATTAGAACTGAGTGGATTTCCGAGCGGCGCTCGCTTATATACCGATTGGTGATTTCAATAGCCTGTTTTGAAAGCAATTTTAAGACTATTGAAACAAGTTTTTGGATCAGAAGGTAACAAGTATAGAACGCGTAGACATTTTATCTATCGAATGAAGTGTTTATCATACCATTTCGTTCAGTTGTTTAGGAGCTATTAACGATCAAAATCTCGGTCTCCGGCGTAACGCTTTCGTTTTCGAAACTTTGATTTTACACCCCGGTATAGAAATGAAAGACGTAGTCCTACGTCAAAAAATATACATAGCAATATTACGAAGAAGGTCAACATTTCGGTCTGTGACACCGTGCGCGAGTATATGGGTTATGATTTTGCACGCAAGTTAATTCTTACCTTCCTGTTTACTCTAGTTCTACGACAAAGCAAACACACGAGAGTTCGAGTGAAGTTCCGGGGGCTGCGCAACAGTTGAACCCAGCAGTAGTTGGAAACTAATTGAAGATGTTATGCTCGTATTTCATGTTATGCACATCGTCGAGGTTTCAGTTGAATGAGGGAAATGCAGGAAAAGTAACGTGTTTGGTGTGGGACGATTCCACCGACATTCCCTTCATCATTCATTCCGAGCTATTTTATAGTCTTCGTCGGTAGGTTAAATTTATCACGCGTGCTTCATAACCGAGAGTCATAGTTCATCGGTAAATGGTTTGTTTTCAACACTGTTTGCGTACAGCGCATCCATAATAAAAACTCATCGTAGCTCCAGCACTATTTAGATTGTGGGACGACAAGGAGCACACCAAAAAAAAATACAACGCGCCAGTTTTCCTCTTGATGAATGCAGAAGAACCTAGGAAAAACTTTGTCTTTCGCATAGAACGAAAAACCAACAGCACATTCTCCCGGCCTTCCGCAAATAGATTCGAGAGGGAACAGTTATGGCAGCCACCCGTCAGTCGAGGTATCATCATGTCCTGTTCGTGAAGGAAACAGCCAGGTGCGATTAAGTGTTTTGTGGGTAAATTTAAAGTTCGTCTTGTTCCGCACTTACACCGAAGGGAACGGAAGCCGACAGAGGGAGCAAGGGCCAAGAAATATGCGATACAACAAGGCGGCGGCAGACACATATTTCGCTGTGTTCATCAGGCGGAAAATTACTTTTTTTCTTCCTTAGCGTTCCTTCCCAGCGAGAACAATACACGGCGAGGACTCGGCGGTGCCTTGCGACCGGAATGGAAATATAAATAAAAATCGTCCTTTGAAATGTTTTTTTCGCACTAGGGCCGGCTGATCCAGTTTATTGGCTTTTACGGAGCTAACTTTGCGGCGTGGCATTACAGACTTCCTCTCTCTCGATCTAGTAATGGATTTACCTAATAAAGTTGCTCGCTTGCTGCTTGGATGGGAATGATCTTATAGCCATTTATAAGAGAAGACATACCAATGGTGTGTAATGAAGGCTTATTTTTTTGCTAATTGGTTATATTTGATCTTAACATGTTACACTCATAATACTAATCTTGTTATTTTACATCAGATACGTTTATCTCGGACAGCACAACACCGGATGCGTGACGGTGAAAAAGCAGGTGCTGGCCCACAAATTGATGAGGTACGCATTCGAGAGGTCGATGGTCTTACAATCACGTGCTAGTTGACAGCTGCCGGATCGTACCTTCCCGTTCTTCTGAGTCACATTACACGGATCACCGAACTCGTAGTAATTCGGATTGGTGAAAGGTGTCGCACTTGATGCGGCCAGCAGCGAGCCACACAGAAACAGTATAAACCACTCGAAATGTCCAACCGCAAACGACTTCATTCTGACACTGATCGTTGTTGTGTCGCGACGAAGGTCCGCTTGTGATCAAACATCTTTTATGCCTACAGCAGCAGTTCCGCGCGCGAAAACTTGTTTTGGGATTTCCAATCGTTGGATGCTGTGACTCTACACAACAGGTTCGCACCGGTATCATTTCAAGCTGCAGGGGCGGGGTTAGGAAATGATACCGTCCAGATTGGTTCGAATCTGGAAGTGAGGCTCTGTGCTTGACTGAATAGAGGTGGAAATATTACTGTGAAATCGCTTCAGGAATTGATTGGAACTAATTTATGAGACAGGATTCGATGTGGATGGCGACTTCGTGACCTATCGATTGCTCGAGGAACACAGATGACGAACAAAACTTATTTATGGTTTAAGTTTCATGAACACCTAACATCTAAAGATGGGAAAATCCACCCTCATCCTTTACGTTTGATCTTTATCATTCCAGTCGTGTATCAAACATTAACTTACGGTTTGTTGACGCCAAGCGCTGCCAGTAGAAGTCTGAATACATGATAAATAATTCATCAGTTTAAAACTAATTGGATTCTATCTACCGTTCTGAATATTTCGGACGCTTAATGCATATGATGCAGAAAATAGATCTAAACTCTATGCACAGGTATTATTTGGTTGATATTTTTAATAAATTAGTTCAATATGCTTTTAATCTTTCTACTTTGTTACCTATTTGATTGAAAACATGAAAAAATCATCGAATAAAATGCTTTTCAAATGAAGCGAATAAAAATCAAACTTCGGGCGCTAAATCAAATTTCGGACAGATTGAATTCAATTTCGGACACTTTATTTTGTAATTTATTGGACGAAAATTACATTACATTTGATTATATTTTATAGTCAACTGCGAAACACTTACCAAGCAATCACAGTAAACTGTTAACGATGATGAGAAATGATGAAACTCGGGAGAAATTTAAATATTTATGAACGGGTAAATTCTACGTGCTCACGCTAGGGAAACGTCAAACACAAACGATAATGAGTAGTGTTGTAAGATGTCTGCCGATTATGTTATAATTCAAATGTAGTTCTCATGTGAAATGATAGTGAAACCAAGGGATTGCTCTAAAGAAGCAATTGTGATATTAATTTGATAGTTATATCATCAGTGCATTAAGCATTTCAAGATATTAGAGCGATGTGTCCGAAATATGATGTTGTCCGAAATATGATTCAGGACGGTATCATGATGTATAATTTCGAGTTGTGACTTTTGACGTAGGACTACGTCTAACCGGAAGATATAGTGGGTGAAATGGAAATCTAGGCACTGAACAAGTAGGAAAAAATGCAAGATTTGGAACGCTTATAACTCGAGCATTTCTCAATAGATCGCAAAGGTTTTTGCATTAATTGATAGGAAATATATCTACGCATCTATCATAATGAATAACATTTCATTTTTCTCGAGATAAATAATTGAATAATTGTGAAATATCAAGCATTGTCAAAATGCACTATATGTCCATTTTTGATTGGTCCATTTCGTGCTCCTCAAATCGTACCGACCAAAACGGGCAACCAGAGCAGCAGCGAAATAGAATGAAGCACGATTGGAAAGGAAAAAGAAAAAATATGAACGAAACATTGGTCGCAGTCTCACACATGCGTAATTCTCGAGCCAGCCAGTCAGCGTGCTCCCGTGGCCGAGTGATTAGCGTCAAACATAACATGCCGGGGGTTCGGGTTCGATTCCCGTTCTGGTCGGGGAAATTTTTCTTCAAAAAATTTCCTCTTACTTGCACTGTGGTCACGCGTATTCTAGAGCTTGCCACTCAGAATGCATTCAAGGCGTGTTATTTGGCATAGAAATCTCAACTAAGTACTAATGAAAATGACGCAAGTAATACTACATTGAGACTACGGAGTTCCTCTAGGAACGTTAGTGCCATATAAGAAGAAGAAGAAGCCAGTCAGCTTAAAAATCCCCGCTCCGCTGCCGTAACGATCATTCTTTCATGATAATGTGGATGTAATTTTTGCGGCTTCGATATTAAGCATTTTGAGTGGTTTAATTGTAAAATTGAATTCGCTGATGGTTTTATTTAGGTTTGTTAGTTGACAGAGAAGCGATATTAGGTATGTAAGAAAAAGTAAATTTATTCGTAAGTGATAAATTTAAGAAATAATTGAACTGTGGGTCGGGGGGGGGGGGGGGAGGTTGAAATGGACAGTCATATCCATAATCACATCTAGTGATCCCCGATAATCGTTCGATTAATCGATTAATCGAATACTTCCTATAGAAATCGATTATTAATCGAACGAATACTGCACAACCAATAATCGAAGCGAACGAATAATTTACGTCGATTAATCGATCCAAACCCAGAGCAAAAAAACCGTACGGCCGCAGCAGTTTTATTCTGAAAATCAATCATTATCTTTGACGCTCTCCTAAACTCCTAAAAGAAGCTCAAGCCGTCGATGCGAAATGACCTTCGTTCACGAGTTTAGGGGTGCGTAAAAGATAATAATTAATTTTCAGGCGGAATGAACACTTTTTTGATTCCAGATGGCTTTCTAACAAATGAGATATATTAGTCTAACTAATTACTTCTCTCAGTATGACGATTAATCGATTAATCGATTATTTGGAGCAATTAATCGTATCGAATAATAAACTGCTGATAAGTATTCGATAAGTGGATGAACGATAAATTTCAAAAATCGGGGATCACTAATCACATCCAATGCATGATGGAAAGTGAAGGGAAGAATATTGAAATCTTTTTTATATTGCTTTCTCTTTTTGTTATATTCCAGCTACTGGACGCACAAACACTGAGAGAGATTGAAATTATTCCTCTCACGAGCGATAAACCTCTACGCTTCGTATATTATGAACACTGTCCACATCCCCCCCACAACATGTCCATTTTTTTCCTTGTTTGGGTGTGAACCACTGCGTCCATTAGTTTGAACTATTGTGGTATGCCCCATTTTTTGTACTACGCTTCAAGTTTATCTACTGCTTATTGATGAAGAAGTAGACTGAAAGCTATAGCGAGATAGGTGCCAATCAGGAATAATCTGTTTGATAAAATTTCTAGTCCTGATCGGCGACACAGACCAAACTTCCTTGGGCTCCAGAATATCCTTATCAAGGTGTTGAAGTCTGCGTCTTGTTAGTGCTCCGCATTTGCAGAGCAAATGTTCCGAGGTTTCGCTTTCGGCATTACAAAAGCGACAAATATCATCTTGCACTAAACCTATGTTTTTGAGATGGTATTTACTCGGACAGTGTCCTGTTATAAGACCAGTGAATGTGCTGAAGTCTTTCTTATTAAGACTCAGCAATTGTTGAGTAATTTTAATACTCGGCGTGATAAATTTTTTTGACTGGTTGAGTTGTACAGCCATCCAGTTGGCCATTACTTCCCGGTCTTCCCATTTCTTCAGCTCACTCTTCAACACACAATCAGAAACTCCACAGAATGGTTCTGGACCAGTGAAGGGTGAGCTTGAGCCGCGTCTTGCGAGTTCATCTGCTTGTTCATTTCCCTCTATACCGCAATGGCCAGGAATCCAGTACAGTTGTACCGAACTTCTCTGACACAGTTGTCGTAAAAGGCAAATGCATTCCCAGACAATGTTTGAATAGCACTTGAAAGCATTGAAGGCTTTAAGTGCTGCTTGACTGTCTGAGAAGATGCAAATGTTAGCATGTCTATAATTTCTTTTAAGGCAGACATTTATACATTCTATTATTGCAGCTACTTCTGCCTGGAAAACTGTTGGCCAGTTCCCCATAGCTACAGAAATTTTTATTCTGGGACCATACACTCCAGCACCTGTTCTGTTACCCATTTTCGACCCATCGGTATAAAACAGGATTGAACCATTACGAACATCGGGACCACCCTCATCCCATACTGAACGAGAAAGTTCGATCACTCTGTATGGAATGTCACAATTGGTCCTTGGTTCCATCCAATCGCTGTTCATCTCTGAGGTTGGTCCAACGGGTAAGAGATTCAGGATGCTCAAGTGACCAGTTTTGGCCCCGTCTAATATTTTTTTATATCTTTTTAGCTTTAGAGCGCTTCTATTAGCCTCCAGCTGAACATGTTGACCCAAAGATAACAAGTGAAGGATAGCCTCCAATGCCTTTGAGGGTGTGCTTCGCATTGCTCCTGTTACAGCAACGCATGCCAGTCGTTGGAGTTTGTTTAGCTTTTTTGTAGCTACAGTCTCCTTAGTCTTTGACCACCATACTAATGAGGCATAGGTTATCCTAGGCCGCACAATTGCTGTATTGACCCACATAACCATTTTTGTTTTAAGGCCCCATGTTCTGCCTATCATTTTAGAACATGCCCATAGGGCAATGTTGGCCTTACTGATAATTGCATCTAAGTGTACGTTCCAGTTTAGTTCAGCGTCTAGGATTACGCCTAGATATTTAACTGAAACGCTGAATTTCATTTCCTCTCCTCCAGGATTTAGAGTCTGCAGATGCAGTTTCTTCTTTTTTGGTGAAAGGAACAATTGTTGTTTTTGAGGGATTTATGCTCAGACCTTCTTTGATACACCATGATTGTGTAA
Source organism: Toxorhynchites rutilus septentrionalis (assembly GCF_029784135.1). NCBI lineage: Eukaryota > Metazoa > Arthropoda > Insecta > Diptera > Culicidae > Toxorhynchites > Toxorhynchites rutilus. The sequence goes on from NC_073744.1 coordinate 47,341,588, forward strand.
GGATTAAGGCCATCTGCATCCTGCTCGATATCACATCGTCGAATTTGCCACGTACCATTATGACTAACTCATCAGCAAAACCCACGGTTTCGAAACCATTCGCCTCCAAAATAATGAGAAGGTCGTCAACCACCAGCGACCAAAGTAGAGGTGATAGAACCCCTCCTTGTGGGCAACCTTTCGTTGCAATCACAGATGTCGACGACCCACCCAGCTCCGAGGTGATTTGTCTATTTGTGAGCATGCCTTTGATCCATTCGACTATGCAGTCATCGAAATGTCTTCTTCTCATAGCCTGTGCCATTGATACATAAGAAGCATTGTCGAAAGCCCCTTCGATATCAAGAAATGCACATAATGCAGTTTCTTTTGACGAAAGAAATTTTTCAATTTTAGTCACAAGTGTGTGTAACGCTGTGACTGTGGATTTGCCTGATTGATAGGCAAACTAGTATTTAGATAAAGGGCATTTGGACATGAATACAGACTTTATGTATTCATAGAATACTTCTTCCATAGTTTTCAGCAGTATTGATGATAAACTAATTGGTCTGAATGATTTTAGGAGTGATTTATCACGTTTCCCAGCTTTTGGAATGAAGACCACTTTAACGAGTCTCCATGTGGAAGGAATGTGCCTTAAAAATCTCGATTAGAGATGGAATCAGCTTAGATTATCCTTTTTGAATCAGGGCTGGAAAAATTCCATCTGCACCTGCGGATTTGTATGGTTGAAAGGATCTCACCGCGCTTTCTACTCTGGCCTTCGTGAAAACCATTCCAGCAACTATCTTTGCGACATCCTTTGCACTTTGAGAATACCTTCGAGAGCATTTCATGTCGCGGTTGTAGCTACGACTGGTATCAGAATGAACCGTTGTAGATCCCGGGAAGTGAGTTTTCATCGGTAAGTCAAATACTTCTGAGGGAGATTTTGTGAACGAATCGTCGTCCTTTTTGAGGGTACCTAGTCCGTTCGAGTGGTCTTTTGCAAGAGTCTTGCTTAGTCTTGCAACGATTGGGGTACTTTCAATGCTTTCGCAGTTATTTACCCAAGATTTTCGTTAAGATCGTCTTAGTTCTCTGTTATATTCGGTTAGGGCGCTCCTATATTGAGACCAATCCGAATTAATTTTAGCTCTGTTGAACAGCTTCCGCGCTGTTTTACGTAGCCGCTCGAGCCTTTTGTTCCACCATGGAACGTTTCTTGTCGAAGAAACTCTCTTAAGTGGACAATTACTGTTGTAGACTGAAACTATCGTATCATTTAATTCTTTTGAAGTTGATTCGAGCTGTTGAATCGACCTTATTCTTATGTTAAGAGTTTCTGACTCGAGTTCAAGTGAATATCGTTCCCAGTTGGTTTTTCTTGGATCACGATATTCTCTCTGTACTGTCGAGCCACCATCCCATTCGAAGATAATGTGTCTGTGATCAGACAAAGACGCCTCTTCCGAAACGTGCCAGTTGTGTATTTTCGAAGAAATTACCGGACTGCACAGTGTTAGGTCCAGGACTTCTTGTCTGATAGCGTTTATAAACGTTGGTTCATTGCCTATATTGGCAATGTCAATGTTGTTTGAAGAGAGAAATTCTAAAAGACAGTCACCTCGACTGTTTATGTCAGTACTACCCCACCAAGTGTGATGAGCGTTGGCATCACAGCCGATGATGAAGTCTTTTTTGATTTCTCTGCAATAATTTACGAACGCCGCAACCTCTTGGGGAGGTGCCTCAGGTACGTCACCAGGGAAATAAGCCGACGCAATTATTATGTCGGATCTTCCCTTGGCGGTTGGTATCTCAACTCTGATCGCGACGATGTCCTTTTGAATGAACTCTGTTATAGGAAAGCATTTAATATTTGCTTTTACTAGAACAGCAGTTCTTGGGGAGTCATGCTTGTCGTCCTAGAATAACTTGCATGAACCAGTATGAATACCAAGTATTCTTCCTTTGTGGACCCAAGGCTCTTGAATTAAAGCTAAATCCATAGCATCTTCAATAAACCTCCTAGACAGCACGCTAGACGCTGCTTTAGCGTCTACCCGCACATGTCCATTATACCCGCACTGATTAAAATGTTCTACTTATCGGCTTGCTTTATTTTCAGTAAAAAACATTGAAAAACACATTTTCATAAAACATTTGGCCAGTTATTTCGATAACCAGTATATTGAACCGTAAGAAACTGCTTTTAAATTTTTGAAAACATTAGTTTCCATAGATACAATTGAAATTTTCCTTAACATGTCCGTCTAACCCCCATCTCCCCTATGATTTTCGGTTTTTGTTTCCCTTTTCCACTTTTGATTAGTATTCATTGCCATCGGGTGGCTTAAATATTATAGAATAACATGTAGAAGATGTTCTCATTAACAGAAATCGGAAATTCAAAATGTAACTATATAAATCAACCACCTGTCCATATGAATGAAAATATCTCAAACAAGTGAATGTATGGCATAAATTTAACTAGAAACATTGGATTATTCGTACTAAAAGCAGCACAACAACGATTGTATCATATTAACTCTTCCACTGTACTTCCACTTGAGCTTGAAGTTTGGTGCAAAAAAGGGTGAGGCCAGAGTGACCGCGACACGCGATGCGATTCGACGCGAAAATAACGCGATTTTTAAAGCGACATAGTGGCCAGAGCGGACGCGATTGAATGCGACCGACATACGCGACAGATGTAAACAAAAGGTGATATTTTCATTTTGTGTTCAAGTTTCGAAATGGATTCTGACGGATTCTGAATATTTAATGTCCGAAAGCGTATGTAATTTTTTTTTTTGAAACAAAAAAGACTTCGGAGAATACGGAGAATACCATCATCTATATGAAGACCTGGTTAAAGATCCGAAAAAGTTTCGCAACTATACCCGTATGAGCATCGAAATTTTCGTATATATTTTAGGACATATTGAAGTATTGGACATAAGCCGAGATATCGCGTGATATCTCGGCTTATGTCCAATCACTACAACCTAAACGCGCATCTCTATCGCATTTGGCTCGCAGCAAACAATCTTTGTGATTGTGGCGATGACTACCACGACATCGAGCATGTTGTCTGGTCGTGTATCCGGTTCCATGCTGCTCGCTCTCAGCTCTCTAGAGCACTGAGAGCACAAGGCAGACAATCGGATATCTCCGTCCGGGACATCTTAGGTAGCCATGATCCTGATCTTCTGCTTCATCTATACCTGTTCCTCAGAAACGCCGATGTCAACGTTTATAATGTTTCCTTCGTTGTGTCCCTGTTCCATATCCCTCCTATCCGATCTATAAACTTTTACTTAGTCGCTGCAATACATACACACACTCTTTACAGATACACGGGCCAAAGGTTGTGCAGTCCACTGATCAAGAGTCAAAGGTTGTACCGCTCATGACAACTCTACACGAACTGATGATTGCGCCGGCTAGTGACCATTCTATCCTGGATTCCTCGAGTCGAGAAAGACGCACCACGCTAGATATGGGGTACAGACTGGGGGGGCGTTGCTGATTAACGGTCAGCTGCATTCCAATAGGAAGTATCCCGTGTCGGGCACACGTACAGAGCATTGGAGACAGCAACATCCCAATTACGAAAACACTTGTAATACTAACCTCGAGCCAACCGCGAGTAATCGGTTACATATTACTAACATAGATAATAAGAAAAATTGTCAAAGTATTGAACTCCCGGCCCCGTGAGGCTATATACGCCATATGAGCCTTGATAAAAATATATATTTAGGAAAAAAAATATATTGAAGTTGTTCTCATGAAAAAGTGGACCAACTTTATTAAAACTCCAATTGAGCCTGGCGAAAAACTTTCGATCACACTGAGGTAAGAAAATATTCATAAATAATCTTTATGTTCGATTTTGAATCTCTTTCCCCTTCACGTACCCTTAGAAAAATCCTCGGTCGAAAACTACTAAATACATTTGGTAATGCAAAATTGGTAGAATGTACAAATTTTTTGTACATATTGTCAACAAACCCGCATCCCTACCAGAGATTAGTATATTTTACTCGATAACATTAGTAAGCTTGGATATTGTCATATCTGAAAATTGGTGAGAAAAGCGCGTATTAACCATTTTCATTATTCCCATAAGGCAATACGGAGGTATAATAAGGATATAATTCTGATACGTGCATTTTCGGCGAGAAAATGTAGCCGATATTGGGCTTCCGAATCATGGTTCTGCTTGACATATGTGTTTATTAGTACGGTCGAAAATGACTATAGATTGGTAGTATTTACCAAAAAATTCGTTATATTTACTAATTATTTCTCTCAGTTTAGTTTTCCGGCATTATTTCACAATCCCTTTTTTGTGCTTTCTAGGTTTCTTGCAATGGGATTCTGGGCTTCATTTGTTGCTTCAGAAATAGCAGACTGCTGAAGTAGTGGAATTGCTGTCATCACCGGGATCCCTAGATCTCGACTGCGGCAGCTTTCGCAGTTCACGGCCAAAAGTATCTCGTAAATTTTTCCATTTTTTTAGCAGCATACTCAGAAATTCGAGAAATCCTTTCAATATATATTCAAACAATTTCATTTGTCTCACTTGCTAGTGATTCCTTATTCATCCGAAACTTCTTTCCAACACTTACTAACAAGAACCCGGTTCCTGTAGTTCCGAGTTTGCTGATTCCAAAGTGCACTTCTTTGAAATATAGCTCCGATTAGTGCTTCCACATCCACAGACACATCTTTTTTCGCCATGATGTAAACAAAATATAAAACTGACATTCACTTGTCGCGTGTTCATCGCGCGAAAAAAAGGTGCATGTCGAGGTTGATTTTGTGTCGCGCAGAAATTCGCTTGTTGCGTCGCATCGCATCGCGTTTACTCTGGCATATGAAATAGTTTTTTGCCAGAATTGAACGAATAGAGGCGAATGAACTTCAAAGTTTAAAGCATCTTAAAAACAAAGAAAGAAGAAGAATTGAACGAACGGTGCTTGGTCGCGCGACAACGCGCGGCTTGTCAAAAATCACGTAGTGTCGCATCGCATCCCATGTCGCGTCCACTCTGGCATCACCCAAAGGATTTTCATTGAGCGTCCAAAAAAAATTCGATAAGTTATTTCTGCTGTACGCGTGATTTTTCAAATCTGATAAATGTAGAATGAAGCTCACAAAATGTTTAATCTAGTGCAATCAATAACTTGAAATTTTTAATTTTGCAACTTGGTCCCCTCTGACTTAATGCCGACCATATGGTATTCGATAGGATAATATAATGTGTACACGATTCAATCCGGCTCTGTTACAGCTGAAAACGTTAATGAGCCTGAAACACATAAACGAAAGAGATAAACAAACACTACGTACCTAACTTTCAAATTAAACCGTAGAGCGACTTAGTCTATATGATGAACGAGATTTTGACAAGGAAACCAAAAACGGTTCTTTTTTTTCATCAACTGCGTGTACATGGTTTTCATGGATGTTGTAAAGCGAGATTACTGTGGCCGTTCGCAAGCCACAAACAGGAAACGTGCGTTGTGCTGCCGTATTTCGTTGCCAATGTTCGCCCAGAGGAACCAAAATTAAGTTTTATACAACCATTCATTAAACGTCATGTTCCGACAAAGCCTCCGAGACTTTACACAGTCACATAACCTTCTAATGAAGTTATAAATTGTTTCGTTTGGGCTTGATTTTTATTCCTTTGCGGGGCCGATCCCTCCGAGCAGCAGCCGTGTGCTTTCCCCCAAAACAACCGTCAACAGCACCGTTTACATCGGTTCTCGTATAACCTGTTGTTATGTTTTGCATCGTACTGTTTTCTACAGTGGGGCTTTAATATCGATTATGTTTTCCATAATTTTTAATTATTTTCAGCACATAATTAAATCATTTAGGGCACGATGCCTCCTGGCAGACTTTCAGTCGTTACTGAGAGTTGATGAATGGTATCAGCGGCTAACGGTTGTAGCTGTGGTGTTTGGAGCACATAAATTTCACGGTTTAGTCGAAAGCATTTTGTTCAAACTGTATTTTACACGTTGGTTTTTATGCAATGGGAAAATTGTATCGCACGCTTTCATTATTCATTTGGATGGAGAGTCTTCTCCATCATTCCTTCTACTCGGAATTAAGAAATCAATCTGCATTCTAAAGGGTGTGTCACATCAAATTGCATCACGGAAAAAACGCTGTAGAAATTCGCCCAGTAGACCGATCCTTTTGAAAATTTTAGACAGTAATATAAAAACTATTAAACAACTTTTGGCATTTTCTTCTTATTCATACTTCGAGCCCAAGCCCGTATGCTCGCACCTTCCTCTTTACCCCGTCCATAAGGTTCTGTACAACGTCAGGTTGTAGTTTTTTTTGAACAGAAATCCATTTTCTCTTGAAGTCCGCCTCCGATTTGACAACTTTTGGGTTCTTCCGGAGGGCCTGCTTCATAATCGCCCAATATTTCTCTATTGGGCGAAGCTCCGGCGCGTTGGGCGGGTTCATTTCCTTTGGCACGAAGGTGACCCCGTTGGCTTCGTACCACTCCAACACGTCCTTTGCATAGTGGCACGAAGCGAGATCCGGCCAGAAGATGGTCGGGCCCTCGTGCTGCTTCAATAGTGGTAGTAAGCGCTTCTGTAGGCACTCCTTAAGGTAAACCTGCCCGTTTACCGTGCCGGTCATCACGAAGGGGACGCTCCGCTTTCCGCAAGAGCAGATCGCTTGCCACACCATGTACTTTTTGGCAAACTTGGATAGTTTCTGCTTGCGAATCTCCTCCGGAACGCTGAATTTGTCCTCTACGGAATAGAACAACAGGCCCGGCAGCTGACGAAAGTCCGCTTTGACGTTGGTTTCGTCGTCCATTACCAGGCAATGCGGCTTCGTCAGCATTTCGGTGTACAGCTTCCGGGCTCGCGTCTTCCCCACCATGTTTTGCCTTTCGTCGCGGTTAGGAGCCTTCCGAACCTTGTATGTACGCAGGCCCTCCCGCTGCTTGGTCCGCTGGACGAATGAACTTGACAAATTCAGCTTATTGGCGACATCCCGGACCGAACTTCTCGGATCACGTCTAAACTGCTTAACTACGCGCTTGTGATCTTTTTCACTGACGGAGCATCCATTTTTGCCGTTCTTCACCTTCCGGTCGATGGTTAGGTTCTCGAAGTATCGTTTTAGTACTCTACTCACCGTGGATTGGACGATTCCCAGCATCTTACCGATGTCCCGATGTGAGAACTCCGGATTCTCGAAATGAGTGCACAGGATTAATTCACGACGCTCTTTTTCGTTCGACGACATTTTTCCAAATTTACGAAAAATTGAGAGTGAAGCATGGCCAACGTAATATATACACTCTTATCTGATTATAAGCGAAAGCTGAAGATATAATTCCTAAAAATTAAATTTCTACAGCGTTTTTTCCGTGATGCAATTTGATGTGACACACCCTTTAATACATAAAGACTAACATCTATTGGTATAACTGTTCAAGTACAATTGATGAAATTACCGTCGATGGGGGTGAGAATTATTTCAAGATAATTTGACAACATATTAGTGTCTTGAATGATTATTTGAGTTACGAAAATAGTGTCAATCCACCTAGAAGTGCGATGGAAATGTTTATATATGAACTTTTTTTTTAATCTCTTTTTTTATCCCATTTATTTATTAAGGCTCATTAGCATTTTAGATGTAACAGAGCCGAATTTTAATCGTGTACATGTCACATCGTTATCATATCTATAATTATCACATTACACAGTTGTCATTCGCCAGTATTCCTTCTATACCATTACATATGGTACATTCACTGTAGCAGTCGTGCTACAAGTTAGAAATATTTTCGGAGGGTAGCAGTCCAAATAAAACGGACTGCTATCTAGCACATCTTGCACACCACGATGTGCATAAGTTGTACGCAATCGTTGTGTGGTTGGACGCAAGCGCAGCAATCATGTTCCGTCACACATACACCTTTCAAGGTTGAGTGGACGAAGTGCCTCGCAATTGGGTCACTTATGCGCGGCTTAGCGAGAGTTCCGAGTCAGGTTTCGAGAGGCGATTATGAAACTCGCGAGAAGGCTGACTCAACCTGACTCATGAGAGCGGACAATCGTTTCTTTGCTCTGATTCGAACCGTGGGCTGGGGGAAGTTCGCGGATTTGAAAAGAACATTATTTGCTTTAGCAAATATTGTTCTCCCGGGGGCAAAGATCGGGCAATGATTGTGTTCTGAGGAACTGAGGACTTTTGCTCGTCGATTCCGACCTGATTCGTGGAAGAGGCAAGAGTGCGCGTATTTTGTTTGTCGCGTCGCGGTGTGCTTCTGAATAGTTCAATATTAAGTAGTTGATTAATATTGTTTATTGTGTGTGAGCAGTTTATGAAAACTAAAAAGCCGTTCGACGGCTTTTTTGTTCGGATTTGAAACCTGCGGATTTAGGTAACGGCTGACCGGTTCAACAACTTCCGGTTGGAGCTCGGCGCACCGCATCATCATCATCATCATCATCAATAACCGCACTTCTGACCCCACGTGTCGGGTTGGAATCTCCCGACGTGAGCCCAATACTGTCGGAAGGGAGCTGCTACGTCATCACAGCGCTCCAGGCAGAGCCAGCCAACGCGTGAGTACCCTAACCCTATTTTTACATGCGCATGTGGGTGGGTACTCTTTTACATATGAATGAAGTGATCAAATATTTTGAGATGAATGAAAGCAATGCGGATTAAAGGAACCGGTTCGTCGTTGATAGAAATTAGGAAAAATAGAATAGGGAAATAAATGTTATAGGATAGGTTGAAGGAATAAATGTTTGGAGTAAATTAATTATTTGATGTAAAGGTTATTTGTTGTATTTGGAGAAACCCTTTCGTGCTTTGCGTCGTGTTACGTTTATAGAGTTTTTCGTTGTACTCCAAGTGTGGACTGCTTGGGAGTCTCAGTCCATCTCGGCTCGTGCTTTCTGAAGCGATTGGGGAGGTGTGAACAGCCGGAGGAACCAGGGGAAGACGCATTGGTGTGCGTATCTGTGCCCTTGGTAGAATCGGCGGACTTCTCCCAGTCACCGTGTTGGAAACAGAGCAGAGAATCGGGAACGCGTACAGGTGTAGGTGTCAGGAAGGGTCAGCTTTTTGCGCATTTTGGGATCGATTCAAGAACCCGCCCTGAGGTCGGAATTCTTGCCGGGCAGACAACGAGTGAGTGGCCCTCTTACGAGGTGGCGCTTAAGCCACTCACTTTGAATCCCGTGTGACGGAACCAGTAGCTGCGTTTTCAGCGCGCTACATCACACAGTAGCCATTTAGGCGTAAGAGTATTCTTTCTGTTCTTCCATTATCCAGTTGGACCACCGGACAGCGGAGACAGTTGATTGATCATTGTTGAGTTATTTATAGAACAGCAGCCCGATGTTTCTTGCAGAGCAGAGCAGTTGTATGGATGAATCGATCTTATTTCGACCGTGGATCGATCTCCATCGCTGATGATTGTTGCGTGGACGTAGCTATTCTGTAACAACATAAAGATGGTCAATGAGGGCCCTGAGTTTTGAACTCACAATCGATCGCTTACTAAGCGAACGCGCAACCAATGTGGCTACGGAGACCCCCTTTTAATCTCTTGTCGACGATGTTTTCTGCCGTGATGCTGGTTCCAGGACGGATATACAACTTCTTGAGTTACTTTCGTCTCGCTCATGAGGTGAGGTCCCCATGGCCGAGAGGTTAGAGTGGCGCTCGCCAAGATGGGGGCTTCGTGTTCGATTCCTGTTCGGGTTAGAAATGCTATCGATGTTAAAAATCAGCAATGACTTATCTGGCAAGACTTAAAAGAATCATTCTATCCAATATTTAACATTATAGTAGTTCTGTATGATGCTGGGCATGATATTTTTCTGGGGTATTATTAGAAGACTTTCTTCTCATAAAATTTTGTTGAATTATCAAATATTAACTATTTGTACTACAGTAAAGTATTATGCATTGGAAGTAGTGAAAATATGTCTCCTATTAAACGGCTGACAGCTTTCATAAATATTCGCAATATTTGTTAAGATAGTAATAGTCCGTAATTTTCTCCGTTTTTGACCCAATCTCACCGACGGTACATTAATTTTATGATGTTGTACTCATACCTATAGTGAATCGATTTTATCCATTGCATTTCAGGATTTGGATTATCTAAACCAAAACTTATCACGATGAATAATTAGACGATGATAAAACACGGGCATTTAGCAATAGAACAACAATATTTGCGTGTATTTTGGATTTAAATTAACTCACCGAAGTGCTATTTTCGTTCATCCGAAGGTTTTTTTTTTGTATATTCAGGAAATGAAATAAAAGAATTCCACCTCCCCCTCTCCCCCTTCCTCTTTAAGGGGGGCTGCCATACAAATGAAACACAAATTTCTGCATTACTCGAGAATTAATCAAGCAAATGAAACCAAATTTAACATATGGAGGTTTTAGGGTGCAATAAATGTTTTTACGGTGGTTATATACTCCTCCCCCCCTCTCTTAGGAGGGGCTGCCATACAAATGAAACACAAATTTCTGCATTACTCGAGAATTAATCAAGCAAATGAAACCAAATTTAGCATATGGAGGTTTTAGGGTGCAATAAATGTTTTTACGGTGGTTAGACACTCCACCCCCTCTCTAAGGGAGAGCTGCCGTACAAATGGAAGACAAATTTCTGCATAATTCGAAAACTAATCAAGCAAATGGAGCCAAATTTGTCATGCGAATGTTTTAGGGGACACGAATCGTTTCGATGGTGAATAGACACTCCTCCTCTTCTCTCTGAGGAAGGGGGGGCGGGGGACTGTCATACAAATGAATCATACATTTCTGCATAATTCAGGAACTAATCAAGCAAACTGAACCAAATTTAGCATGTGGGGGTTTTAGGGGACAAGAATCATTTCTAAAGTGGTTCAACACTCCTCTCAACTTTCTGAAGGGAAAAAATTGTCCGATTTAGGGCTGTCTTTATTCTAATTCATATTTTTTGTATAAAACATTCATTCCATGAACAGAGAAACATGTTATTTGCAGTGGATGAAAAATCTTGAACGAGAATTGTGTCTGAAAATAATCTGATATTATAATGATGAGTTTTGTTAGAAATACTAGGAATTTTATAGTAAAAGGTAAATTCAACGGGGTCGATTAGAAGATCAATCAATGAACAGTTCTGCGATTCGACCCATGAACTTGCGCTTAATAAAAAAAAACGTGAATGTTTGAAGGTATTGATAACAAAAAACAAATTTTGGGCGGGACGAAATTTGCCGGGTCAGCTAGTTATAAATAAAGGTGCAAGTTGTTTTTTCAAAATTCAACGCCAATATTTTGTTTCTTTATTAGATGTTGGTAGCACTGTATTGTTTATGATATATCGATTTAAGTTCAATATTGATATGAAATGTATTCAATGAAAATGGCTTCGAAAGAAAAGACTTTTCTGGGGGGGAAAGCGATCAGTTGTTCTTTGGATCGTTTTTTTAGAAACTTTGATGATGCAGTTCAAGGAATGTTAATTAAGTCAATTATGCGGAAGCACAACATCATGATTCATGTTCAAAAGTCAGTAACATCAAACGCGCCGGGAAAGACAGGTTTTTATTTGTCAATTGTTTTTCAGCAAACCGAAAGCGTTCCAAAAAGTTCTAGCATTCGGAGGTAGACGCTGCACATGTGATTTCTAAAATGGTTGGAGTGGGTGAATACGGTCGTGGGTTCGTTGACAAATTTATCAAGCGGTATGGCTTAAGCCTATTTATGATAAATCGGGTATGTAAAAGAGTTCTGTGTGGAAATGTGGAGTCCGAATTTCTAACCATGTCAATTACTCAATGCATACGAGAGCGGCTTATGCTTGTAAGTCATTCCATCGACAACATACAGTGACTCAAACTCGTAATCGTATCCCACCATGCAAATATTTTTTCAACACGTTTGAAAGTCGAAAGCAACCCTACGAAACATTCTGTTTAGATAATTATATATATATAATACATCATTTTAAAGCTTAAACCTTCAGCTTTTGGTGAATGTTTAACGAACATATTGTTCTAATTGTTAATCCTTAACGATCTGCCTGTTTACTACAAAGCATCGATAAATCCGCGGATGGCGAGAGGTTTGTTCAAGGGCTGGTTTTCTAATCAACTTGTCTCTCGGATGATGCATTTTTTGAAGCCTGATCAAGCCATCTATAAAGCCGTTCTTGTTCTTGATAAACTGTCATACCTTTACAGTGCAGAGAAACTACGAGCCACATTTATAAGTTTTGCCTCCCAACTCCACCAACCGATCCGTATTACAGGAAAGTCTGAGGAGCATTGCGAATGAAAGTAACCACCTGGATATAAATGGTGGAAAAGTCGCCGAGTTTGAGATCCTAAAAGACAAAGAAATCGTTAAGAATGTGCTCGATCCATCAGCTGATATTCATTCTTGCACTTTGAACAATATGATGAGGAAATCCTTCGAATTTCGGCATCAGTTGGTCCGGAAGATGAAAATCTCAATGGAAATGTTGTGGTTAAGGACGATGAAGAGCAAGTTGGTCTCTAAATGCGTAGTGTGCATTGCGAAAGATCAACCTGGATAACATTGCATGTAGAAAAACTCGAGAAGTGGTCTGATAACATCATCAGGGGGGGTTATGTTTCCATTTATCATTGCTATGAATTGGTTTGCTTGAGGTTTAAAATTTTCAAAGAAAACTGTTTTCCTTTTTTTTTATTCGATAAATGAAATTGATTTCAATTTCAAGGTGATTTTTTAAATTTATTTTTTGATTATTTATCTATTTACCTTCAAGCAACTGTATGACGAAAAAATGACGAGAAAAGTTGGCTTCACCTACTAGTTCGATTTTATCACCATCATTTACTAACCATACTCAAACAACAACAAAATAAAGTATTCTAAGCCATATTTTTGAATTATTTTTCATGCTTCGATATAACGTACAATTTTGAAAGTGAAATGACATTATATCGAAGGTTCCGGCCAACCCGAAGTTGGTCTTCACGTAGGCATCATCATCCATAAGCAAACAACCGTCGAGTTTGGTCACCAGCTGATCGTTCAATTTCCCGGTACGCAGTCTGGCCACAGTATTCACAGTTAACAAACTATGGATACAACTACGGATACAACAATCCTTTTAGCGCATGTATCCGTGCTTTTAACGCTGTTTATTAGAATTTTGATTTCTGTATCAGCAAGGATGTCTTTGTTAATAGAATTAGGCATTTAGATTAGTTTAAGTTACAGTCTGTACGTTATAATTTCGAAGACGAAGAATAAATAAATAAAGGGATCGGTTTGGTTGTTTGCCTGGTTCGGTAGGAGTAGAATCACGGGCGGCATCAAAATTGTTGGCCAAATCGCGTTCCGAAATGTTTGGCTTGCTTTTGATGGCCCTTATGACATTCCTAGGCAGTTATCGGTCGATAGTTGCACTCCAACTATTAGTTTGAGGCTTCCGGATTGTTGTTAGTGTTTTTTTTATATTTTCGAAGCACACACCTCACAATATTTCTAGGTAAATTCAACACATTAGCAAGCAAACATGCAGACCATAATAGGTTTTCTAAGTTACTGTGTACATTTTTCCTCCTTTTCTCTTGCATGATTGTTTCCAAAACACGTTCGATCTCCAGAACGACAAAATATATTGCTGTTTTTATTGATGTTTTCAACACATAGAAACCAAAAAAAAAACTTTAAAAAACCGTCCATTAGAAGCGTAAAGACGTTTGTTCATTTACTGAGGGGATAAACCTGTGCGGTTTGAAGCTGGGGGACTTTGGAAGGATTAGCGGACTCCAGTCGCTTTTCCATATTTAAAATTGTGTTTGTAATGTGTTTTATAAATATATTTATTCAATTGTAATTTTTTTCTAAAAATTCTTTGATATTTTGGAATGAAAGCTCAAATAACTTGCCAAATTTCATTCTACAACCAAAATTTTGTAGGTATTTTGGTTCTTGAGTGAGATTTCTTTGAGATAATTAGTTTTTGTTTAAACTTTTTTTTCGGAAAAAAAATCATTTAAACAAATTTAAATCAAAATTATAGAAGGTTGTGTCCACGACCACATTGTTGACGTAGAACTACGCTGTTATTTTGTTCAAGTCTTCCGCTTTGCGCTTTCTCAACAGAAGCCCTTCGATTAATGTTTGCGGTCTCGATTAACTTAGCTGTCATCCTTTGTAGAAATAGTTTTTAATACTGTCATGCAAAACAAAATTCCTGAAAAATTGTTTTCTTGGTGAGTCGATGATAGCCTAGTTTGATGATTCCCCACACAATTGTGTAGTTCACACAATTGCGCCAGTTTGGCGTCAGTTGATGTAATGATTGCAATGCTGAATTACACACATCAAAGACCGGCGCGTGTATGTGTCGATAACAGTGGAGTACTAATTTACTTCAAAAGTGTTGTTCAGCCGTTTTTAAATTACCGGTAACCTTCCTATTGCGATCCGGAGTGCCCAAATTATTTATGTAGGGGAAAGTAGGTAAAGACGGACACTGCGGGTAAGATGGACACTTCTAATATTTCATTAACTAAAATTTTTTGAAATATTTTAGTTATGCAAATACTTTCAATAAAGTGTATCAATACTTTCGAGACACACTGTTGATTTCCAGCGAGCGAACTGTCAAGCTTGTAAACAAAACAAAAAGTATCTTCGCGGGTGCACCATTCGATGTAATTTCTACTCCGTAGAAAATAGCGAAAAGTTCGTGATTTTTTGTTTTTTACGTGTTCCTCCAACGGGTAAGTGTTTATTTAGTCCATGATTAACTATCCTGTGATAAATCAGAGGTTTTTCAACGCTTATAGGAAGAGCTACGGTCATTCGAAAAAAAAAGCTGCCAGTTCGGGCAAGACGGACACATTAAGATAAGGAAAGACGGACACTAGTATTTTCCTAGGGTATTTAACAAAACTTTTTGGTTTTACTATAAAGATGCCTACAAATTACAAGCGCAAGAGTAACCGGCATGGACCGCTCAGCAATTGGAACAAGCCATTAAGGCTGTAAAAAGTGGATCGCCGGTGAAGACAGCAGCAAGAAGTTACGCAATTCCAAGATCCACACTGATTCGCCACCTCACAAGTCCAACTGTATCAACTCGGCTAGGACCTCTTGATTCCGTATTCCATTCTCAACAAGAAGAGGAGCTGGTACAACATCTGTTGGATTTGGAAAAGAGGTTCTATGGAATAACGATGACTAATGTTCGAAAGCTTGCTTTTGATCTGGCCGAAAAAAATGGATTGCCACACCCGTTCAACAAGTCTACCAAGATGGCTGGAAAGGCTTGGCTAAGCAATTTTCTGAAACGAAATCCCAAATTGTCGTTCCGTAAACCTGAAGCTACCTCTGCCGCCCGAGCCAAAGGCTTCAATAAGCCAGCAGTATCTGCGTTTTACGATTTGCTGGAAGATGGAAATGCCCAAAGTCTTTGTGTGCGAAATTGCAGTAAGCTCGATGAGATTCGGAACATCTTGTTGAACTCTAAAGTCGAAATTGCCTGTTTTACGGAATCTTGGCTAAACTATAAGATTAACGATCGCATTATCAGCGTCTCTGGTTACACCGTTGTGAGGAACGACAGAACATATGAGCGCGATGGAGGTATCGCAATCTACTATAGGGATCATCTAAACTGTTCTAAAGTTTTCGGCACGATGCCCACAGAAGATTCGACAGACAATAGAATTTCGTGTAGAAGGTGTCAAGATCTTGCTAATGGTAATCTACAATCCTCCGGAAAATGACTGCTCGTCTTTCTAGGCGGAGAAGTTAGCTAATGTCGCCGTATGTTATGAAAACATTTTGCTTATCGGCGACTTTAATGCTGATTTGCTGCGACCAAGTAACAAACGCACGTTTTTCGAATCAACGCTCCGTACCTTCTCTCTGTCATCCGTGAGCGACGAACCAACATTCTTTCATGGTGGAGGATGCTCGCAGCTTGATCTCTTCCTAACCAACAACAACGAAAAGGTTTTGCGATTTGGACAGGTCAGCTTTCCCGGG